>NW_015773031.1:0-821 GCF_001515625.1 Sinocyclocheilus rhinocerous
TTAATCAGTTCCTCTTAGCTACATAGTACACCAATAGCTTGAAAAGCAGACATCCTTATTTGAGGTGCTAACAGACATCCAAGTTGCAATCAGTATTTCTAAATCAATTTTGCATTATTATGCAAATTTCCGCATTTAAAAGGAGAAGTTTCCTCCTTAGGAGTTTATTCACCCTTATGTAGCTTCAAAAGAAATTATGACTTTTGTGAAACACAAAAAAGAGAGACTCTGAAGTAGGGGTGTTGCAACGACATATGTGATATTTTTCGTTTCAAAATTTCTATAGATATTATGATACTAAAGTTAACATGAATCATAACATTGAATTTGGTTATCATGCCATTTTTCTTTTCAAAATTTCTATAGTTATTGAAATAATATTGTTAAAGTGAATCATAGCATTGGATTTTGATATCATGGCGTTTTTTTCTTTTAAAAAGGTCTATAGATATCGCAATATTATTACTGTCATTCAGAGCATACGTCTCATTCAGAGACTTAGTTATCGTGGGTTTTTCTTCTCAAAATTTCTATAGATATCGTTATGATACTGTTAATGTGAATCATAGAATTGGACTTAGTTATCATGCTTTTTTAAATTTTCAATAGATATTGTAATAGTATTGTTAACGTGTATAGCGTGGGTTTAGTTATCATCATGTTTTCTATTTCTTTTTTTTTTTTATATGGATATTACAATTATGTTGTTAACGTGAATTAACTTGACTTTGTTATGGCATTTTTCTTTTATTTTTTCTTATAAATAATATCGACTGTAAAGCAGAGGTGTAAAGAGTACCTAAAAACCATACTTGAGTAAA
>NW_015773032.1:0-821 GCF_001515625.1 Sinocyclocheilus rhinocerous
TTTCTGTGGTAAAAAAAAAAAATAACTTTTTTTTTTTGTCTATGCTCTGTTGTAAAATATTGAATATCTGAATACTGAATATCTAATTGGCTATTTTTATCCAGTAGCTTGTGCGACTCAAGTGGCGTAAGTTGAAAAGGGAAGAACTATAACAATAACTATACAGTTTAACTAATCTATCTAATTCTATGAAATGAACTCCACAACACAACTTTAACTATACCAATAACGACATGGAGGAACGATATTGTTGGAAGGTAATCTTAGTTATACAGTAGGTATCTTTCTTGGTGTAAATGGGCCTTTATCGCAATTATGAATGACTGAAAAGCCAGGGAAGTTCATTGGTCAAAAATGTGCAGTTAGGAAGAGATATTAGCTTTGGATTTGTCTGCTCATCTTGGTTATGAGTTTAGATTACAAGCCATTCCATCTGTGGGATTGAAGTCTACAGGCCTCATCTCCAGCAAGGTGATAGTGATCTTAGAGATAGATGGTACCCGCGCCGCGGTTGAGCACCTCCAGCAAACCGCTGTCTGCTCATGTCACAACTCACATATCATAAGCAGCTGCCTCCAGTCGGGTGTCAGTCCACCAGTTCCCTTTGAAAACAATACATGCTTGTAATATAACAGGATCCTTAAATGTTAGAAGGAGTCTGTGATTGTGTTACATTTACACTGTTTACAATCCGCCAGATGCAACAGATTTCTTGAATATACGGTATTAACCCTTTAAAGCTCACTGTATCATAATTGATATGTAATTTTCTAAGGCTTATAATTATCAAATTGATCAAAACATGGCTGAAAACCCAGTTG
>NW_015773033.1:0-821 GCF_001515625.1 Sinocyclocheilus rhinocerous
ATATATATATAAATGATTTATCATTTATAATTCGGTCAATTGAAAGAAACAAAAATGTTGTTACATATCCACCTACTTTAACATTTTTACAGTGGATAAATATACAGAGGTTGGGAGGTTAATTTATTATCACGCCAATAAGGCTAGATTCTTACATCTATCCATCTATTTATGAGATTATGACCCTGCTTCAACTGAAGCTTTACACAAGTTAGATTTGTCTCAAAAATACTTGTTAAATTTAGCCTCTTTCCTCACACACACCTTTGAGATTTTGTTGATAAACATGAATATGCATGCCTATTGAATCACTTGTCTTTGTCATCTGAAAGAGAAATTTTATAGAAGTAAAATAAATACTCTCAGGAAAAAAAAGGTACAAAAGCTTTCACTGTGGTGGTACCCTTTCACTTCAGGTACTAATATTCAGTAAACTTCATTCAGTAAAAGTGTACCTTTTGAATTTACTCGCATAAACATTCCAGAGTAATTCTCAGATTCAAAAAGAAAAATGTGAAATTTCAAAGAATCTCTCATTTTTTAAATTTAAAGGGATGGAAAAAGGTAGTAATAACATGATAATAACGTAGTAACATTCAAAACACATCTGTGTGCATTCACTCAATAAGAATATATTGACTAGATAACGATGTTTTAATTGAAAAATGTTACGACGTGTCGTATGATCATGTTTTTTAATGCAAGTCCTCCCTCTAGTGGTATGCTAGCAATATAGCGAGAGAGAGAGAGAGATTAAAAGATCTCATTGAGAAAAAAGTATTTACATTATACCCCAAACATGCTGCAAATATACCTATTAC
>NW_015773034.1:0-821 GCF_001515625.1 Sinocyclocheilus rhinocerous
GGAAAAATAATGCTGCATTATCTCTAGATTCAGAGGGAGTGTGTGTCCTGTGTGTTTTCCCAGGTGTTTCTGTGGCATGTACCTTGGCCCCTAAACACGTTTTAAAGTCCTGCTTCATCTCTGATACATCCACTTTGTCCTGTGGCCGCTTGGGACCGCTGCAGCAGGGGACAACCGTACTGAGGTCCAACTCAACAACCTGCATGAGAGAAAGATGAATAACAATCATCCTGAGACACAAGTACAATTTGCAGAAAGAGGTTCAGATTTGTCTGTGAACAGCAGATTTGTGGGAATGTGTTGAATTTAGATTTGCTACCTGAGTGAACTGTGGATCCTCCGCCGTGTTGCTGTAGTCTCTGAACATGCCCACCGCTTTCAGATACTTTTCTATGTAATTCAGCTTCTCTGCGTCCCTCCCTTAAAAACACATATGAATAAAACATATACTGTATAAACAGTGAGAGTTGCCAACTTTCTTGTAGAAAGTAAAGCAATTCAACCTTCCTGACAACAGCAGAATGTAGTTCCTCTTGTGAAAACGAAGGGTGCTTAATTGTATTGTTCTTAAGATCTTTAAAGTATTTTTAAAAAATCTGCAGATCATTTGATATTAATGAAATAAAAGGCCACTTAAGTGACTTAAAGAGACATTTTCATGACTATGATTTTAACGCACTTAAGTACACTTTTAAAAAGTGCACTTTGTCAATGTCAAATGAAGTTTTACTTTAAAGTACCTTTTAAATCACCGTTTTAGTGATTTTTTGTTGTGCTATAAAGAAGTACACTTATTTTGATGTGTTGACTAACATACTAAA
>NW_015773035.1:0-821 GCF_001515625.1 Sinocyclocheilus rhinocerous
TTTTTTTTTTTTTTGTGATTCATTTACAAGAACAAAAGACAACACATGGAGCCCCTGAATTAACTGCAAAAAGTGCTCGCGAAAATCGGTGTATTTTTGTGTTTTTGCAAAATTCCCTTTAGTGGCTCCGTAAAAACAATGTCTTCATCTCCAAATGTATTTTTGTCTCACATTTTGTAATGAAATTGGATCAACTGACACCTAATTTAGGGAATTCGGTTGTTAGAATGCTTATTTCCCCTTGTGTATATAGCCCTTGTGTTTCTCTTGTGTTTTGTCAGCCATTGTTTGGTGTTAGGAGTTCTCACAACTTTCTCTGTTGTTTTCCTGTCTCTTTATTAAAATTCTCCTACATTTAGATCCTTGCCACAGCTTGCTGTCTCCATTCCTGTTACAGCTTCATGATGTGGCAGACAAGATTACTAGGGCCCTATGAAATCCATTTTATTGAAGAATATATAAAAATATGTATAAAAAATATTTATTTGTATTGTAATAAATAATTGAATAGTATTTGTAATTCTATACAAGTAATGATAGCTTGTAGATGAATATTTTTGTCTTCTATGTGTTCCGAAATAGATGCCCTTTTGTTTTTCTGTTTCAGTCCTAAGCAAAACTGGTGTATTGATAACTTTTGAGGAAGACAGAAAACTTGAAGAAGATCAATTCAGTTTACTCAAAGTTTATTAAAAAGACACTTAAAAAACTTACTGTAATTTCAGACGTGCATCTTTTTTTTATGACAGATTAGAGAAGATAATTGAGTGAAACTCTTGCCACATGAATGGCAGTGATACGGCTTCTCTCCAGTGTGGATC
>NW_015773036.1:0-818 GCF_001515625.1 Sinocyclocheilus rhinocerous
GAAAGGAAAACTTGAAATCGCATCATATGACCCCTTTAAGGGTGACCATGTTCAGAAACTTCTAATAGTGGAACATAAATCCCACTGAGAGCTGGTTGAGATATTCCTCAAGCACAGAGAGACAGCCTTCGCTTTTCACGTGGACATTCCGTTCAGACGGCACTCCTCACAGAGCCAACCGCCGACTTTCACAGCTTCATTTATCTGTGAGCAAACACCAAAGTCTGCATTATCATTCCAAACGAGTCCTGAGCCATGAATCACATACAACAGCATGTGGGTGAGTCAGTTCCCAAATCTACAGCCAACAGTGTCAACTTCACTTACTACAACACTCGTATTCCACTTCAGCATGAAACTAAAGAACAACACAGAACCAAACGGTGCGAAACAAGAACAAAGATCTACCAAACGATCATAGTAACATCACTGAGACGATCTGTAGACATCAGTAAAACTAAAACTCCAGACATCAAACATCAGCCAGACGCGAGAATACCATTATACTGCTGAATGCAAGTGCCATTTATGTTCAGTGTGTCTCTTTCAACACAAACTCTTCACCTTGGATGCTACTTATCTTTGATGGCACTCCCATCATGCCATTCTGCCATCAGCAGCAGCAGAATCAGCTCGTATCTCTCAAAGCTCCAGTTTTAATGAGTAAACAAGCTACAGCAGGGAGATTTTACATCAGTGGCTGTCAACTGTTTTTTGTTTTTGCTTCATGATTTTATTTTGGACATCATATGGCAACCCAAAACAGTATTGTTGAACAAAAATGTAGACCCGACAATACAAAATTATTAATGACATGA
>NW_015773037.1:0-821 GCF_001515625.1 Sinocyclocheilus rhinocerous
TAAAAGATTGAAATCCCCTGCTTTGGAGAATCCATAAACCAACACACTGATCTGAAGCAACATTAGCAACATGAACATGAAGAACTACTTCTACAATTCAGGAACCCTACTGCACAAAGTTCTTCATAAGAGGACGGTTCTCTTCTGATGTGAACATACTAAGTACCTCTAATGTACCCACCAATGTCCAGCAGCAAGAGGTCAGTGCACACTATATGCGAGCATGAAAAACGGACAAACACACTCACTGGAATATAAGATTCAACTCAGCCAATCCCATCCCTCCATTAGCCGACACAGACGAGCCATTAGAAAACATCAATAGCGCAGCAGCCAGACAGCCCATCACACCCCCGACCTCTCGGCGAGGTCATGCGTGCTGGAAGACCAGACCATCAACCGGAGGGCGAGCGATTTCAGCTCCAGCGCCGGCGGCCAGCGACAGTCAGCCAAACGCAAGGGGGGGGATGATTCGGTTACGGCCCGGATGCATCCGGCATAGCCATACCCCTGAGCAGGGCACTTAACTACACCACTGCTCCGGTGGATTTCGTCTGCCACTAAATCCAACTCATAGCCTAATCTGGCTTTTGATAACCTGCCTTGGAAGACCTTCAGGACATTCAGAAAAAACACTTTTATTTAGCAGGTCTTTATTGAAACTGAAAGCCAGTGCAGTAAACACTGAACCGACTGAATTCAGTTCATAGAGATCAGCTTATCTCCAATATGAAAACATTTGTTAAAGGGGTCATATGATGCGATTTCAATTTTTTCTTTTTCTTTGGAGTGTTACAAGCTCTTTGGTGCATAAAGAAGAT
>NW_015773038.1:0-814 GCF_001515625.1 Sinocyclocheilus rhinocerous
CATTCTCTAAATATATATATATATATATATATATATATATTTCTCTCCCATCACTTTCATATTTTTTTCCCCACAGTAAGGCCACTTTAAAAAGTAAATTTGAAGACTCAATGCCTCTGTCAACAGATCTTGCAAAATGGGGAGGGAAAAAAATTGAATTTTCAAGGTTACAGTTAAAACGTTGAGCTGCTCCTCTTTGGCCGGACTGGTGTTAATTCCTGCAGCCAATCAGAGCCCAGGACCTGGTCGACATTGTAACCACAGATATGTAACTTACTGAGGTAGCCTCCACTCTCTAGTACCCAAACCAAAAACTCCCAGTGTTCTGTCATCACAATGTAAGAAAAAAAAAATCCAATGGTTTGGGAGTTATACTGATGTAGTGAAGAAAAAGAAAAAAAACCCTCAGCAGATGTTGGTTTGTTTGTTTAATTCTCACCCAATGTCTTGAACTCCATCCTCAAAGTGGCTTTTCTCATTTTCTCAGGGTTGGCCGATGTCCAGTGGCTCTGCCGGCCAACCAACCCCATGAGGAAATCCACCGTAATAAACATTTGGTGCCTTGTTCGTTTGATGCAGTGTCATTCATCTTGGTGAACTGTGTTGTATAAAGCAGTATTTGAAATTTAAGTCAGTTCCTGTTGCTGCAGCCCGTTTGAATGCAGTTGATAAGGGAGGTGTCCATGTGTGTATGAGAGGATTTTGATGGATAAATGTGTCAAAATATGTCCAATTGTGGGTGTTGTTTGACTGGGATGTTTGTGTATTGTTGAGTGAGTGAGAGAGAGAGAGAGAGAGAGAGAGAGAGAGAGAG
>NW_015773039.1:0-822 GCF_001515625.1 Sinocyclocheilus rhinocerous
AAAAACACTTCCAATATAAAGCCGTTATACCAGCTAAACGTTGATATTATGTCAACAATGGTAGAAAAAAAGGCTAACAGACAAAAAAAAATAAGAGAGTAAGACAATCCGATAGCATCCAACAACCTTTTTTAAAATAATTCCTTTGTACAATATATACAGAAAGCACATAGTGAGGGAAGAAAAGGAAGGATGCCTGCTTGTGTCGCATTGCTCTCCGTTTGGATTAATGCTTTTACCGAGTGCTGGAATATACCATGCAGACGTACAGAAGAAAGTGAGGGAACGGTTTTTCAGGTCTTCCATGTTTCGTGCTCCGCAAGTCTGTGGATCGGAGGACCGACCCAAAGTAGAAGAAGTCTAGAAACTGGATGCCGGCTCTAAGCCTCTTTTGGGGTTATCTTACTCGGATCGCTCTAAGCCTTCAAGGTTCACCCCATTTTGGACTTCACTCATGCAGTCTGGCATGAGATTCGCAAGCAGCAAAGTATCCGTGTGTGAAGGTTCAGTTCGTGACCAGACACACAGTTCAGTAGAGTCTGGTAACTCCATTGGCAAACACACACATCGTGTCCCAAATGACTATCTAGAGCCTGGGAGAAGCAGATAGCCTTGTGTCCGCATATGATTACGGTCAATACAGGCCGGAAACATCCGTAAATCCAGTCTGGAAGTCAAAGTTCCTGCTTTTTGGGACACTCCATGTAAGCATGTCAGAGAGCTGCCAATGCTTCATCTTCTCTCCACGATCCGGATAATCCAAAACGTCAGAAGACCCATCACTTAACTGAAAATCGAGTCATTGTTCAACCGACCAATGCT
>NW_015773040.1:0-821 GCF_001515625.1 Sinocyclocheilus rhinocerous
TGACCTGTGTGTGTGTGTGTGTGTGTATGAGAGAGAGAAACTTATGAAACTCAGGGGAGGTTGATCTGGTAGCTATTGGCTGATCAGTGGTGATGTATAATCAATAATCAATGTGATCAATAACAATAGGATCACTTCAGAAAAGCTTTGAATAAACATAAGATTGACCTTGTAACCTAGACATCAGCGGTTAAGTTTTAAGGGGCTTGCATTCAAGGCTTTAGGCTTTTGTCTTCCAATTCTGGTCTTTTTTTCATATTTTATAAAATAATGTATTTATTAGTATATTTTTGTTATTATCTTATTACATTTTTTATATTATCTCTGCAATATGTTTTTATATTACATTAATAATAAAACAACTTTATTTTATAAAGCGCCTTTAAAAGTAGCTTCTCAAAGCATACAGTATACCACAATATAAACAATACAATAAAAAAAGTAAAGATAATAAAATAAAATGGAAAAAAAATAAACATCATCAAGCAAATGCAAGTTAAAAAAATATGTCTTAAGTTGAACTTTAAAAATGTCATAGCTCTGAACTTCCCTCAATTCAAGAGGCAGAGAATTCCAAAGGGCAGGAGCGTTGGAAGAGAATGAAAGCCCTGTCCCCATAGATCTCAAGCGTGTTTGAGGAACAATGAGCAAGTTTGATTGTGAGGAGCGCAATCTGCGATTAGAAGTGTAAGGATGTAACAGTTCTGTTAAATAATGTGGTGCCGGGCAATGCAATGCTTTATATGTGAGCATCATCATTTTAAAATCTACTCTGAACTAGGGCTGGGCGATATAGCTAAAAAAAATTATCAACGATATAA
>NW_015773041.1:0-822 GCF_001515625.1 Sinocyclocheilus rhinocerous
TTCCAAAATGAATAAGTGTGTTTGTCTTAATCAGTTGAATGAATGATTCCGTGACTCACTTATAAAAGCAGTCACTTGTTTTGTTTCTGATTTCATTCTTATGAATTGCATAAAGTGAATCATTCTGTGTCATGTAACGTGCAGGAAAAGTCTCAAAAAGAGAGTTCTATTTATAATTCTTCTGAAAACATTAACATTTTACTTTTTTACTCATCATATTTTCATCAACCGTATGTTCTCATAATTGTATAATCAACAAAATCAAGAAACCCCTTTGCCAAATAACAGTTAATAACTCATTGGCAAGGCTAAAACCATAACCATTAGCAGAAATGGAGTAATTTTCTGTTGTGGGAAATCTAGCTGTTTCTAACAGTGTTATAACGGTCGCTGTGAGGAAAAACGCACATCTCTGCTAGCATGTCAGCATTCATCCCCTGCAGACAGTTAATGAAGGCAAGCGTAAACAGCCACGAGTCTCTTTAATGACACACTGTTGCTCTGCCATTTGAGATCTTGGGTTGAAGGTGTCTATTTTTCCATTAGAAAGCCATCTTCAGCCGACGGCTGCTCACATGAGCTCTTTGAAGTTGGCAACAAACTATTTTCAAACCTAACCTTTAGCTTTGTGCGTGGCTAGCGCTCGCATTTGGCTATAATTTGAGAGTTTGAAGAGGTAGATTACAGGACTGTGTGTGTGTGTGGCAGTGCTGATCATAGACTTATGGGGGCCCTACGCAAAACTGTGTCAGGGGCGGTGGAGTGGGGTATGAGTGATTATGAACGAATGAATGAAACGCATTTGTCCGTGTTTCACTCAGT
>NW_015773042.1:0-822 GCF_001515625.1 Sinocyclocheilus rhinocerous
AAAAAAAAACATCAACAATACTCAAAAGAGTGAGGAAAAAAAACATTAAGAACATCTATCAAATGTCCCCATAAATTCCCACGCTTTGACCAAGAATACATAAATTATTCAAGGGCTTATGGGTATTCTCCATAGTTGCAATTCTCTACTTGATCATCTTGAATGATTAATAATTAAATTATAAATTGAGTGAATTTCGAAGTCAAAGAAGTCTGTAGAGTTGTGATATTTGAGTTATAATTCCAAGGCGTGATATTTTAAGTAAGTAGGACCACTTGATTAATTATTTGGTAACAGTTTGAAATATGGTTTCATTTGTTGATAATCAATAATTACATTAGTTAACATGAACTAGCAAATAACTGTACATCTACAGCATGTACTATCTTACATAATACTAATTTCAACATTTAATAATATATTTTTTAAAAGTCAAATGTTTTACACTGCCAAAAAGACTGGAATTATGAATATTTATTTATTTATTTATTTATTTAAAGATAACAAGACTTGTGTTTTCAAGTCATTTTGCTTCTAAAGTAAATATATCTTCATTTTAAAAATGTTTGTTTAGATATTTGTGCTGGACATTATTGTTATTGTAAAGTGTTACCAATTGTTTTTATCAATGTTGACTTCAGGGTTCAAGCCTTCCGTTCTCAAGTCTTAAACTCTAAATTATTTGTGTAGTTGTTAGTATTTTTATTGCATGATCTATGATGCCGTTTCTATAAACATATAAGTTCATGCCAAAGGCATATCTGAATTTTTTTTTTTAAAAATTAAAAAGTATTGTAAGCTTACTTCACAAACAGGTTTAAG
>NW_015773043.1:0-822 GCF_001515625.1 Sinocyclocheilus rhinocerous
AAATCACACAAATTAATGTAAATAATCTTTTTAGGGGTCATGCAATTAATTTAATTTACTGTGATATGATATATTTAATTAGTTTCTTTTTTTTTCTTAAACCAACCGACAGTTCAAGTTAACAACATTAACTGCACTTCTAATAAATTTCCCCTTGCGGATCAATCAAGTATCCATCCATCTATCATACCTCTCCAACCAACATCTCAAAGATGAGAACTCCCAGACCCCACCAGTCCACCGCTCTTGTGTACGACGTCTCAGTTAAAACTTCTGGTGCTAAGAACTCAGGAGTGCCACAGAACGTACTAGTGCGATCTCTGAAGCCCATTCCTACATGATTGGAAATGGAATGAGTTACACCCACATACTGACAACGCATAAATCACACAAACATTAGTAACATTAGTAATAAAAATACATTATATCTACCTTCTTTGCAGAGACCAAAATCTGCAATCTTGACATATCCCTCAGTATCCAGCAAAAGGTTATCTAGCTTCAAATCCCTGCAGAATAAAGTTCATGACAGTCACATGTGGTTCATAAAATGTTCATGAAGCCTTCTGTTTTTACATCCAGGACTGACACTTACCTGTATACTATTTTATGGTCATGCAGAAATTGCAGCCCCAAGACTACACAAGCAGCATAAAAACTGAGGACATAAAAACAAGTAATTTCAGATGGAAATCCAATTTTTGGCTTTTTAAGTGGGAAACGATCATATCAAAGTGACAGCAGCAGTAGTAAATTCAGTCACTCACACAGAGCGCAGTTCAGAGAACACGTCTGCATGAATGTGCATCATCAGGTCTCCTC
>NW_015773044.1:0-822 GCF_001515625.1 Sinocyclocheilus rhinocerous
TGTCCAGATGGCTGTTGTGTGATTGGGTAGAAACGGGAAGCAGCTGTGGCCAAAGCAGAGCCCCCACGCTTCAGTGGGACCTAACCGTGGAGAGAGTGCATTTGCATGAAAGGGATAATCTGGCCAACACCACCCCATCCCCATCAGCCTCTATCCCGAATCTCACTTCTCTTTTCCGCTTCGACTTATGATAATACAGCACAAATAGACCCCACCCATTCAGAGAAACTTTAAAGATGTCAAAACCAAGTAATAAGAGACAAAAATAAACTGGTCAGGCAGAAAAATCAATGCCCCTTGTGTTTCAAACTCTACTGCCAGATTTATCATTTGGATAAACTATTAAAATATTTTTTTGTCAATTATAAGTAAATAAGTATGATTATTGCACCCTATATGTACACTTAATATTAAAGACTATTAGATATCAGCATTATAGTGAACATTGGCATTAGCCATTTAATAAAAACAATGTTATGTCAGCACCAAAGGATATTTTCAAGGAAAATCTAAAAACTGTCTAAAAATAACAGTGAGCTTAAGACAAACTAGAAAATAAATGATGCAAAGGTTAATATTAGCTGCAGATATAGTGTCGAGAAAGGTTTTGGAGGAATTCTGTGTGCCTGTCCTCCTATAGTGCAGCTGCAGGCTATCCCTGCTGTTCTGACAGCCTTCCACTGCTCCTCAGGGAAGGACTTACTACTTGCACTGCTGGCTAATTTTACAAAGTTTCAACACTCTGGCCAACCGCGCAACCCTAAAATATTCATTAAGCCGCTTGACAAAAAGATGAAAAATAAATGACACCCTTTTTTCATG
>NW_015773045.1:0-822 GCF_001515625.1 Sinocyclocheilus rhinocerous
CATCCAGGTACTGACCAGGCTCAACCCTGCTTAGCTTCAGTTGGCAACCAGTCTTAGGCTGCAGGGTGATATGGCTGTGGCTGCTTGTTGGTTCCGTAATTGTATAAAGCTTCAGAGGAGTGTATGTGAACTGCACGACTAAAGTGCCTTCATTAGCAGAGGAGACATTTTGCGACTGACAAAACAATAACAGGTGCCTTTTCTCTTTGAAGCTTAGAAGTTTAACCAATGGTTTTAACTGATGGATTTAACCTTTTCTTTTTTAAATAGAATCATCGCACTTCTCATCCTCTGTCTTTTCACTCTGTGCTAATATCGCTATATTTATATGTATATATTTTCATAGAGAATTCACAAATCAAAAATAGGTAATTCTTTTTGATTCAGTGTAACGGTTGACCTGATGTAGTGTTTCATCTTTGGGATTTTTTGCAGGGAGAGTGGCTTCTGAACCGGTGGAAGACACTGACCCCAGCAGCTTCATTACAGATATGGTATGATCTTTTTATTTTTCCTAAACATTTAGTTGATTCATTTATAAGTTAAGGATGTAGGCCTACTTTACTCAGAAGAGATGTTGCAATGTTATGGATGGATGACGTTGGGTGACCCACTGACACATCAATTGAATCATTGGTTGATGTTTAGTTTTGGTTTGTTATGACACAGTACATGAGTTGTAAACATTGTCACCTTTCATATTGTGATCAAACACAACAGATTATGTAGGTTAGACATGATTTTATACATGATATGAAAGTAGCATTGAATGGGAGGAGCAGGTTTTGAAACTCACACTCCTACGATGTTGTGGGACGCCCT
>NW_015773046.1:0-822 GCF_001515625.1 Sinocyclocheilus rhinocerous
CGGCGTACAGGTGACAGGTGTAGAGCCATGAAGAAGACACTCGAACCAAACAGATGGGCAAACAGAGAGACAGACAGAAGGGCGCAGAGAGAGACGGGACGCAATCAGGCATGAGTAAGAGATGGAGCACGAGCAGAAACAAAGAGCCCAGGGAGACATGAGCACGCAACAGTGCGTAAGAGAAGTCATGAATCAAGCATGTTCAAGTGACAGAGCGTTAAGAAAGGACAGCGTATGATCAGATGGGACACTTTTGGATGCTGGTGTCTCCATCAGGCTTCTTAATAGCTTAACCAGCACAAAAGGGAGAAATTTGGCTATACTGTTACACCAAACCATCTTAAATCCACACTGGTCTTTTCAGCAGAGTGAACACGGCTGGATGCAGTGATGGTATCCTAGACACGAATATTTTGAGGATTCGCTTGAGGGCAAAAACATCAATTACATTCAGCTTTCATTAGAAATGGAGACGTTACTATGGAAGCATTAATAAAGTGACTGGTACAGCAACCCGCAGTTCATCAGACAGACGTGAAGATCACAGTAAAGACGGTGAATATCACACATGCAGCACCATGTTGGGCCTTGAAAAAAAGGACTATTTAGGGACCCCTAAACCAATCAGGGGTCTGAGTGAAGTTTTTATATCTTAAAAACATTAATGCAATGCTGTTTTTTAAATATTCTTGCTATATTTGTTATGTTTTTGCACAATATCCAGAGCCTTTTACAAACAAACACTTTTACAAAAAAATACTGATATGATATATGATATGATATAATGCAATAAATAGCAAATAATCTTTGAATATATATGTA
>NW_015773047.1:0-822 GCF_001515625.1 Sinocyclocheilus rhinocerous
ACAAAGCTTCTGATGTCCTAATTGGTGAATTGTAATTGCAAATGCTTTTGGTTATGCAAATGTCACAGTTTTTTAGTCCTGGCTTGTCAGAAATAGTCTGCACGTTGTCTTTTTCCTTCATTTTAGACAGTGCATTTACAGTGCATTCTGGTAAAAATGAGTTAGTGTGTTTGCGTCCGGTACTTTGATGCAGAGTTTTAGAGGAAATGTTAGGGTTTTATGGTTGTCGATTTGGACTTCCCTAAGCAATTACAAGAAATGTTGCTGCTTGAGCACCCATCTTCTTACTGAGTTTCTTTTGGTATTGTTCTTACTGTGTCGGTGCCATTTCTCTTAAAGAAGTAAGAGTTTCACTTTGCTGAAGTGGACGGGTTTAAATCAAGGGTCAGTGCATAAATGACTGAACTGAATGGAAGTATGGCCGTTCGTTTGGTGAAACAGACAGTCTTGTCTGTGAAACAGTCTTTCTTTTTCTCTCTTTCTCTGCCTTCATGCATATTGATTAACTGTTTCCTTCCTCTGTTGTTCAGTGAACTTGTTCAGTCCCTCTTGCGGGTAGATTGCCTGAGGTGAAAAACCATGCGTGTGTGTCAATAGGAGTGTGTACATGAGTCTGAGTGCAGGTCTATATATTTTATGAGCAAATGTATGTATTTTTCCGCTCTGGTCTTGAATGTGGGTGTGAGGGATGAATTATCTGCTGTGAATCAATAGGAAATGCGGCCGTGGTTGTCAGCATGGCCTGTATGGATGACAGGAATCCTCCCCTGGAATTACTTCCTTTTAGCCAGGCCTCAAAAGCAACATTAAAGCAAACAGGCC
>NW_015773048.1:0-822 GCF_001515625.1 Sinocyclocheilus rhinocerous
CAGCGTCTCTGCAGTTCCCATGAGAATTTGCCCTCACACACACTGCAACTCCACAAGTAATCCCACCAAGAGCATGCCAGGCTCCCCCACAGTGTGTGTATGTGTGTGTGTTAAGATGACAACTATACCTACAAGATTACTATAAGACGATAAATGTGTGGGAGTGTCTGTCTCAGTTTTTAGTTTTTAGCCTGCATTCATGTCTCAGATTCATAGAAATGGACAGTCATAATAGTTCACTACAAAGTCACTTTAGAGAAAACATGTGTCAGTCATTCCTGGTATTGAGGTGATTGTTTATTTCCCAAATGTTAGTGGGATGCTTTATTGCGTTCATTTACATCTCTCTTCAAATAGTTTCCAGTCTTCCCATGCCATGAGGAGACAGAAAAAGAGAAATGGCAGGCAGGTTTTGAAGGAATGACAGAGGGCAATAACAATTTAAACTGGCTAATTGGTTGAAGCTCAGGGCTATAAGGCAGTCATCTGTCACACATATACACATCAGCAGCGGTTCTCTCTGGGCATGTGCAGACACAGAGGTCTTATTTACACCTGCTATTGACAACCAATTCAATTTTCAATTTCAAAATACTGCAATACATAAAATACTGCCAAAGCATTAACACCAACTTTGGAAACCCATTTCTGCCACACAAGAAAAAAAAACATGCTTTGGTAAATCATAATTATGACATACAAATGTGAAATAATGAGATACTAAGTAATAATTATGAGATAAAAATGCAAAGTAACAATTATAATATAAAGTAACTAAGTAATTATTTATGAGATAAAAAGTTAAAATTATGATATATTATG
>NW_015773049.1:0-814 GCF_001515625.1 Sinocyclocheilus rhinocerous
TTTTTTTTTCTATAAAAGATTATATCAGGCTTTCATTAATATGTTTTGGTCGAGCTCAGGCACTTTAATATTTAATTGAATATTTATACGATTTATGGCAAGAAGTAACAGAATGGAACCTAACAGGAAAAAGCTAAAGTTAGCCATTTGACAGCTAGCTTACATTAGGTTGTCAAATTGAAGATCATTTTGAAATTTTAATAGTATCATAAAATTATCAGAACTTTTATTGAAGATTTTAAAGTGAAACAAAACATTGAACACCACAATTGACCTAGTTGTTCATTAAAACATTCATTAAATTCATTAATAAATTCATTTAAAAAATCAATTCATAAATCCATGCTAATATTTCCTTCTATTTCCTTCCTTTCCATCTGTTGTTTTTTTATGTAATTTCCTAGACTTCCATAAACACCCGGATGGAAAGTACATTATTTTATATATATTGCCTTTATCAACAAATAACCAATGTAAAGCTGCTTTTCTGTTCTTGCAATAGCCGTGAATAATGTCTGATACCTGTAAAGTCCTAAAATCATATAACAAACAAATCCTGTTGGGTGGCAGTAAATAAGATGCAGGTATTTGCACTGAAATATCTTGCACACAGTGGGGCAGTTGTTTATTGAATTCACCTGTTTGCTATTTCCTATCTGTCTCTAAAAAACTGACTATTTTTGGTCGACTTTTCATACTCATGTTTTGCTTCTCAGTTCAGTCAATCACAAAAGGGGACAATAGCTGAGCGACATAATGAGATATACGAGCATGGAAATGAACACACACACACACACACACACACACACACACA
>NW_015773050.1:0-821 GCF_001515625.1 Sinocyclocheilus rhinocerous
CCAAAATCTGTTTCAGCATTGATAGTAAATATGAATCAGCATATTAGAATGAATTCTGAAGGATCATGTGACACTGCAGACTAGAGTTTAAATAGAAAACAGCTCCTTTAAAGTGTAATAATATTTCACAATATTCATATTTTTACTGTCTTTGTGATCAAATAAATGCAGCCTTGGTGAGCAATAAGAGACTTTTCAAAAACATTGGAAAATCTTAATTATTTCAAACATTTAAGAAACTAAGGTAACAAAATATTAATTGCTTTCAATCTAATTTCTAACTTCTCATGTGTACTTGCTCAGTGATTAAAATGCAGGTATTCCCATGCATTTAGTCACTTTACCTTAGTCTGTTTGTCATGTTACAGTGACTTAACTGGTGAAGCTGGTTAACTAAGGTTGGTTCAGGTTAGAAAGCCTAAAGCTGAAACCAAATGCTGGTGACCAGATAAATCATTGTTTTAGTAGGATGGGAATGAAATTAGTCTTAAACATGTAAACATGTTTAGACTAGATGAGTAAAATCCAACCTTTCTGGCGGCATGCCCTCAGTGTTGCTGCTGTAGCGTCTCTGCATGGCACCCACTTTATCACCAGGAGTTCCAAAACTGAAACATAGATTTATGAAAAATGTTGTAAAAACTTCAGCCTATCAAAGTATGTACATACAACAATACAAATTAAATTGTACAATAGGACATTGTATAAAATTGTTGTGGATATTGTGACACATAAATGCAATAGAAAATGTTTAGATTATGAAATTGTAGAAGTCACATGAATCCCTTACATACATACATATATATATATATATATATATA
>NW_015773051.1:0-822 GCF_001515625.1 Sinocyclocheilus rhinocerous
TTTTTTATTTTTTAGGAGTCGGTCTTGCATGAACGAAATTGATGATGTAGCAAATATGGCTGTGAACTGATTTCTCGTGAAAGGGACTTTGACACTGCCTTGGTGCTCTGGATGCTTTTTTTTTTAAAGCCCAGGCTCCTCCCCTATTGGAGCCTACCATTAGCAGCTAAGTATGTTTTCTCATAAATGTATGCTAGACTACTAAATATAAGAACACATGTGACATTAAAAACATACAAACTAAAAATATAACACAATAAACATAACAGATGATAACACTGTACATGTACATACTGTATAATAATAATCGTCACTCTAAAACAATAAATGGTTTGTTTGATTTCTGGTTAGTACTGGTGTCTGCAAAGCATGGATATTATAACATTCACTCTCTCTGCTCCTCTCTGATGGAATGAGCTGGCAATGTCCACCTGATCTGCTGAGACCATCACCATTCTATTCTATTCTATTCTATTCTATTCTATTCTATTCATTTTCTGCATTTCTCGTCTTCTCTAGCTTGCTTCCAAATCTAGTTGTCTAATAAATCTGGCATTGTATATAACAAGTATTATTGGCTCTTTGACAAATTAGCTTTTTGTTCCTCTTTTGCAAGTCTTTTTGGATAATAGCATCTGCTAAATGCATAAATGTAAATGTATAGTTTGTAGCCATATAGTACAGCTTTGCCACTGTTGCCTCCTCCGACATCACTCAACACATAACATGTACAACATACAATAACAAAACTCAATATGAAAGGATGAATGTTTGAGCTTCCAAGCATGTACAGAATTATGGTCGGGACTGAATGATGAATGA
>NW_015773052.1:0-822 GCF_001515625.1 Sinocyclocheilus rhinocerous
CTGAGAGGAAATTGAATTGTCTTCGTGAATATGTCTCAACCCATCTCAGGGGACCATTAAAACATTTCGCTCAATCAATGGAAATCTTTGATGACAATTTGTTTCTGTTAAGACGTGGCTTTGAATGAAGTGACATTTTTGGGAATTTTGTGTTAATGTCCCATTAGAAGACCCGGGAGAATTAAATGGATAGTTCACACATTGTTCTGAGCCTCTATGATGATCTTTCTTCCATGGAACACAAAAGGTGAATATCTGAAGAAAATCCTGGCTGATCTATTCCATAATGAATGGGGAATGGGCCTGTCATGTCACGCAATTCAATAAAATGATCAGAAATGTTAAGATGTGTGCTATATCCCAATACTCCATGCTATATACAACCCAGGCTCATTGGAAAAATGTGCCAACATTTATGCAAAATGATATTAGGTTGCTTCTTGTTCGTTTCGCAACTCTTTCAAAGTGAAATGTCCAGTGAGTGATGCTAAAAGTGTGTTCAGTTTTATCCTAAAGAAATGAACGTGAACCTGGCAATGTTGTATTTCATTCGTTGTACATATTATGGCAGTTTGGAAATGAAATATCTGGTGAGTGGCGCTACAAAATGTACCACCAACCCTAAACCTAACTCATAGTGTTAACAAAAGCAAATGTGAGACAAAAACACATTTTATGAAGCAACCACAGCATTTTAGCTTGCTTTTACAAGACTTTGAACTATGTCATTGTGACTCCTGTTTCGCAGGTATCAAAGCAATATGCTGTACAAGGTGCGCTACCAAGCAAGTTTACTACATCAGAAAAGCCATACATATGGAG
>NW_015773053.1:0-822 GCF_001515625.1 Sinocyclocheilus rhinocerous
ATAAACACCCACACATACTACACATCTGTTTGGACACGCAATGAGCTAAAAGCAAGCCACCAATTATATTAACAGGGTCAGTGCCATTTTAAACAAGCACGTCTGGTGGAAAAACATAACAAACACAGTTCCTTGTTTGGGTCATCCACGCTACATTAAATGAACATCACATGGGCCGAATGAAAGACAAGCCCGTTAATAAATAAACTGGGAAAATCGCATCCCGGTTCTCAGAGGCTGTTAGCGGACTTGATTGTGTCAGTGATTATTTTGAGAGTCGTCAGGCTGCTCCAGAGCGAGATGAGAATTTGTACCACTGAACGCCACTCGTGTCTATATATATTTATACACTGACCTTATTGTTGAGGTCAGAAAGGCAGTCATGGTTGTGTGCTCTTCATAAGAAAACAGCTGAGGCAGATTAATGAAAATAAACGATTCAGGAAGACTGGAAGCTCTTTTCGCTCACTTTCTTGCCTAACTTCTAGGGTTAGGTCAGGCTTAAGAAGCCAAGATGTCTTCAGGGAAGTAGCGGCTGTCATAGTAATGACTTTTCCTGCTTGTGTAATGGATGCTGTGACCACATGAAAAGCACCGTGTCGAAAGGAGGAAGAGGTACCGTCTAATTCCAACCACTCCTATCACAGGCAGCACATACATCAGCTAAATACAACCCTATAAACACACACACACATGTCAAGAAGAGATCTTAATATGGGAGAACTTTAGGTCAAAATTTGTTTAAATAAAAGCAAACACCCTGAGCATTAAACTGCTCCAAACACTAATGTATATTGTACTGCACTGTTATTGGGGATATTA
>NW_015773054.1:0-822 GCF_001515625.1 Sinocyclocheilus rhinocerous
ATTCGGCACAATGTGAGTGGGAATCTTGCCAAAGACTGGGAATTTGGGTGTGATGCAGGCATTGTGGATAACAGGTTCAGCCCCAGTGGAAACACATGGGTCACATGAGGACTGGCTTTCAGTGTATTAGATCACAACGATACTTTCGTTAAAAGCCACTGTCAATGTCTTTAATGAAATACTGTGGTACTATTAAGATTGGAAATGACTTTTTAAAATTACAAAAATAAGTTTGTAGCCAGTTGCTGTGAAATCTCCCTCTCTATCAGTCTCACTTACTCAGCTTGGCTGTGTGTACCGGTGCGATCTACCCAGTGTTTATTTTGTTGTTCTCGTTATAGACCATAAACACCATTTACGCCACTGTTTAGGGTTGGAGTTGAGTGTGTGTGAGCCATGTGCTATATTTGCTGATAACAGGATTTGTTTGCGTTCCAAATCACCAAACAAGAAAGGTTAATTGTCAACACAAGATGCAAAATGGCTGCACACTTTAATCTTTAGTGTGCGGTTGCTTTAATATTTATCTTGAGTTAGATATAGACAGGCTTTACCCTGTTTTTAGATCAGCACTTCCATGTTGTGTCAAATTGCATTTTGGTTTCTCGGACATCCTTTAATTATGAAACTAAAGCAGGGTTTTTGGTGTTGTTTTTGTTGAACTAATCGTAAATTGTAAATAATGTACAATGTAAAGTATTAAGTGAGTAATACAACTACTTAAAAAAACAAATATGAAAAAAATGGAAATTCAGTCATCAATTACTCACCCTCATGTTGTTAAAAACCTGTCTGACTCTGAAAATGTTTTCCATATAAATT
>NW_015773055.1:0-822 GCF_001515625.1 Sinocyclocheilus rhinocerous
TTATGATTGTGTTGTGGTTTGTCCTCAGGTGACCCGGACAGCCCTATAGATCTCTCACGCCCGGATTCAGTCGTGGTGAGCAGCGACCCGAAGCAGGACCACAACTACAGCAGCTCCTCCTTCCAGCGCTGCTCGTCTCGCTCTTCCTCATCCTCCTCGTCCTCGCTGTCCTCCCTGGACGAGGCCGGCTGTGACTCCGGCCAAGACCGCCGCGCCGGCAGCGAGGGTTTCCATAGCGACGAGGATTCAGAGGAGGAGAGGAACCCGCGTCTGCCCTCGCTCCCCATCCGTCGCCCGCTCACCGTCAAGTGCCCTCTTCCGGTTAAACAGGCCCGTCACGAGTCCAAACCAGAACTGGACGAGGAGTTGAAGGAGGCGGCTGGGTCTCTCTTGCATCTGGCCGGGATCCGGTCCGGCTTGGATCTCTCAAAGCGAACGGCCAAGAGTAAAAAGCCGGAAAAGCATCGGAAGTGAATCGTTTAGTGACATTTCAACCCCTAGACTGTGTACCAGTGACTGTGCCTCTTCATGTTTCACATCATTGAAACCTTTCTCTTTTTGTTTTTTTTTATACGAGAGATTTCCCTCCCTGACTCAAACTAGGGCAATAGCAACTCTCACGCGGAGGTGAACGAAGCCATACTGAGACTTACGGAGAAACGCAGGTTGTCGTGCTTCAGGATGGAGTCGGATTGGGAGAAATTGGTGTTTTTTCTCTTAAACGTTTGCATGCTTCCTCTTTAAGTGAGTGTCCTACTCTTCCAAGTGAACCTGTGGTATTTATACAGAGAACGAGTGCATGTCTGTGTTGTTCGAAGCACT
>NW_015773056.1:0-822 GCF_001515625.1 Sinocyclocheilus rhinocerous
AGCAGAGCTCCCCCACAGGGCTAATTACAGAGCTACTGATTCCCCACTGTGAGGACATGGCCTTTCGGACCTCCATAAAAGTAGCAAAGCAGTAATCAAAACTGTTCTATCTCTCTCTCTCTCACTCGCTCCCTCAGATGTAGAATAAACAGCACATATCTCTGGCACACAAGTGTAACAGACACACACAAGATACGTTTGGTTTTGACCAGTAACAGACTGACAGTAGGGGAGACCACAGGTGATTGTAACATGGGTTTGCTGTGACAATGTTTGTTCCATAAAAAGAGACATGCTAAAGGTATGTTCACACCAACACAAATGTTTGAAAATGCGGTCTGATTTTCAATGCGATTTGTCTGTTCAGACCAATAAAAAACAGAAGACGTGCTGAATGAAAATGCAGATTGACTCTCTGACAATAGATGGTTCAACAAGTGGGTGTCAGAAACTTAAGTTTACATGTAAAATCTACATTCAGATCTTTGTATTCATTATGGTGTTTATCAGGCAATATCACATACAAAAGTACTGAGACAATAGGGCAGGTTCCAGATTCTTCCTTTGCTATTAAGTGTTAATTAGCAAAATACTCCCTTCAGGAGCACTCTCTTCATCAGCTTTATTCACAGTGTGATGGAAAAGAGATTAGAACCCCTCACTGTAAAAAAAAAAATGCAAATGCTCATGGGTTTGAATAGTCACATTACCAGCCATTTGTTTTAAATTAAAAGATTTAAATTGCACCACTTTTTCACAACAAATATTTGTCTTGTTGTGGACAGGCCTTAATGTTGGAATAAAAATGTACAAACCACCTTA
>NW_015773057.1:0-822 GCF_001515625.1 Sinocyclocheilus rhinocerous
AGTCTAATGGAACTGATAGAAATCACCTTGTCTATACTCCTACACGTCACTTAGAGCTTAAGACACATGTGTGTGTGTGTAGGTCAGCACATAGAAATCCTTTTGAGGATATTTTTTTCTAGTTTTTGATCCACTGGCCTACATACATACATTAAGGAGCCTGACAAACATAATCTCACACACATGAACAACGAGAAATGAGGAAAAGCAAGAAACTTTGCTCATGTTAAGAGTCAAGCATACGTAGTCTCATTTAATTACATATTTTAAGTTGTAGTCCAAAGTCAAATTTCACAAAACTGTCACAAAGATGTGAATCTTATATGAAGCTGCATTCACAACCCATTTTGCCTCCATTATGTGACACGTCTGGGTGAAACAGAACATTCCAAACAGAAAATTTAAAGCGCACTCAAGATTTAATTGACTGAACGTCACAAAGTCAATGTGTTTTTTGATTAAATGCCGGAAATAAGGACTGTGGTTATTTTCACATTCTGCAATATAATACATCAGAAATATCCCACTCCACATCCCACTGTTTTTGCACTTGTGCTCTTGCAATCTATCTAACTCAAGCTTTCCAAATTGCACATTTTAAATAAAGACTGAAATAGTAGAAGCTTAGTGGTGGTCATGTGACCATGATGTAGTTTGTTTAGCGTTTTACTTTTGCCTATTCTACTTTGAGATTCGTAAATATTGTGAAGATAAACAAAATGTGTAAGAATCAAAAACTTTTTCTGGTCCCAGAGCTTATTTTCTGCAATAATCTAAAACAGGGGTGCCCAAACTCGGTCCTGGAGGGCCGATGTCCTGCAG
>NW_015773058.1:0-821 GCF_001515625.1 Sinocyclocheilus rhinocerous
TTTTTTAATGTCAGATAGCCAGTAGTACTTAAAAGTTGGCATAAATGTCCATGTGAACCGAGCAACACGATGTGTAATTTAGCTTGACTTATGATATTGCGGTCAAAATAAATTATGGGAAGGGTTGTGAAAAATACATACCGCCATCGCAAAAATTCCTATCCTAATTAGTTTCGATTTCTCAGAGTCACCACAGTTACCAAGGTTTTATAGCATAATTAAAACAAATTTAAATCACCTGATGAATCTGTTCGGAACCAAATAACCAAATAAAAAATGCAGAATAAAATTAATGTAATTTATTATAGTTTGATGTTGTTGTTTATTTTCTACTCTTTCGGTTATACATGTTGTTTCAGCTTTTCTTTATGGATACACACCGACTTTTTAAGTAAAAAAAATAAAAATCTATATTTCATAAATCATTAACGTCCCTGTTGGTGTAATGGTCAGCTGTCCCAAATACTTTTGTCCATATAGTGATAGATGGGCAAGACAAAATACTTATAACTGAGAACTCTTTGAAGGTATATAAGAAATACAGTTGACCCAGCTGACACACAGATATACTTTTGACATGAAAATGTTACCGTTAATGAGAAACTAATTAGGATTTATTGAAGTACTGCCTTCCTCCAAACTATTAACTACTCCAGTAAATACCGAGCTGCCTGGGGAAAGAAGTTAATTTCGTAGCTCTTCTCTCTCTCTCTCTCTCTCTCTCTCTCATCACTCAGCTTGACTTCAGGATCTTTTAGCACATGGTTTGTTGGCTGTGCACTGGTAGTTGGCATTACATAACCTCTCATCTCCTTTCTCTG
>NW_015773059.1:0-822 GCF_001515625.1 Sinocyclocheilus rhinocerous
CAAACCCTAGTGTCCTTCCTACACGGACAATGTATTAGTTAGGGAAACATAGGTGTGTTCGAACGTGCCTCTTTTGCACAATGGCAGGCAGTTAAGTACACTTGGTTTTGAAACACAGCCACAATAGGACATAAGCTAACCGGCAGAGCTGTATGTCAAAATGCGTAATTTTATAAGCCTATAACACGTAAATGCGTTCCACTCAAAAATAAGCTTTTCCAGTACAGACAGTTTAACCGAGAGGAACAAAAAACTCATGTTAAGTGGCTAACTAGCCGGCTTTCCGGCTAGCCGGTTAGCAAGGCCACTATAACAACGAACAAACTGTCAAACACAGCCAGACCGGCGCAGCTAAAGCTAGTTCGCATTCACACGGTGAAAAACAACCATAAAACGCTGCTTTTGTCACTTTAGTGGCCAAATGAGACCAGTATGGGCTTTTAGGTCGGAAAGTGTGGTCCGTTCTAGAAACAACGGGTTTAGGTGATATTTCTCTAGAGCGAACGGTTTCTGTAGCCGAGCTGCTGGAAGTCGGAGGGCCGCTGGTGGGGTCTCTTTCTCTGCGTACAGACCTTTATAAAGTTGCGCCACCGCCGTAGCGGAATTCTGGAAGAGGTGCCAGAGTTTCTCCTGGTTCTGCTCCACCTCCTCCTCGCTCGGCTCTTCCCTCTCGGCCTCCGCGAGGCACTGGCGCTCCCATTTGGAGAACCAGTGCTCGGGTCCGTGTTCGTGGATCTCCTCTTCGCTCTCCTCCTTCTTCTCCTCCATGATGAATACTGAGAAACTTCGGTGAACTTCTGCTCGTTTTCTGAGTGATTTCTT
>NW_015773060.1:0-822 GCF_001515625.1 Sinocyclocheilus rhinocerous
ATGGAGCAAACCAAAGGAAGGTGAAAATATAAAATGAGTGATATGGATGGCTTGAACATTTGTTTCATCTGGATTTATGCAAGTTAAGTTTTGTTTTTTTTTTATGAGAAAAAAATGGATTATTGGCCTTCTTGTTTTGAGTTTCATTTGCATGTAAAGCATCCTAATATTATTTTCCATTTACTGCATTTTTTATGCACATGGCATTGTTGTCAGAGGATTCATATAGGCCAGGGCTGCTCAGTCCTGTTCCTCGAGATCTGTCTTTTTGCAAAGCTCAGCTCAAACAGATCTTCAATAGAAACCAGCTAAATAAGATCTTGTGGAGCATTATAGGGAGGTTTGTTTGATCATGTTTGGGACTGAATTCTCTAGGTAGATCTCCAGGAAAAGGACTAGGCACTCTGGATATAGGTACTTTCAAGCAATTCATTTGGACTATTGAGTATAGGGTAGACCACATACAGTAAATGTGTAACATTGTACAGTTGTAATACAGAGTATTTCCCCTATGCAAGTTTGAACAATTTATGTATGTATGTATTTAATTGTGAATAGGTGAAAATGTGTATTTTCTTCAAATTAACTTTTATGCTATAGCTTGCCACCACTGTGAAAATAATGAATAAAATAAAATAAAAAATGACAAAAAAAATTATTTAAAACAATTCAAATAATAATAAAATTAAACTGGACATCCAGACAATAAAATATGTCTGTCTTTCACTTAAAGGAAGGAATATATCATATTTAGAAAAAGAAAAAAGGCCTGGGATGTGTTACAACTGTTCCGACCCAGGCACTGTGGGAACGAGTGCTCCT
>NW_015773061.1:0-822 GCF_001515625.1 Sinocyclocheilus rhinocerous
AGGAAAATAGTTTGTCAATAATGCAAGAAGACAATAACAAAGAGTTATTTTTCAGTGATGTCATCATCCAGTTCACCTTCATATGCATTTCCACATCAGTTTGCTCATATAACGGCCAGTGTGGGCTGTGGCCACTTTCAGCCAATAAACTATGATTCAAAGGTCAGGAGCATCTTAGCCATAAACAAGATAACATATGTCATCCCTGTACATTAAACCCATTACAGAAAGCAAAACCACTTCATGCCCAAGCTAAATAAAGTCATCCCCGACATTCTGGAAATGTCTCTCAACTGCTTTAGACTTCATATAGCAATATGAGGACCCACATGGCATGCCACAACCAAACCAGAGGATCACAGCAGTGGATGGATGCTTTCTCCTTTTTACACCCACACACCCACCAAGAGCTAGGCTGTCTGCTGCTTATGTTACCACTTATGTGTCTTCGGAATTAAACTCATGACCTTGTTCCAAGTTCTTTCAAGCTTAGTCAGTTCAGTATTGGTAATGCTTCTAAGCATGTATTTTCTATGTCGGTAAGAGGCATACAAGCACATCTACTTGAACAAAGTATATGTAATAAAGAGATAAAGATTGAAATAACCAAAAGTGTTTACTAAATTATGCCAATAACATATTTCAAATAAGCAATACAATTTTACAACAGTGGCATCATACATTTTTCTTCTTTAGCCTAAGTAACACTAAAATAATGTAATTTTCTGATATATACAGTTAATGCACATTCTAGAGTAAATTAACTACTAAGGCAGACGGTGACCATACTGAGCCTTAATTATTCTCCTATTCATTTATCAA
>NW_015773062.1:0-820 GCF_001515625.1 Sinocyclocheilus rhinocerous
AATAATGATCTTTAAAAAAGCATCATATGACCCCTTTAAAACATAGAAACTTTTTATGATGCCTTAGTTATTTATTTTTGCTACTTTTCAAATGTCTTTTATTGCTATACCCTTGTCTCAGACTTATAAAAATTAATAAAAAAAAAAACAAGACATTTTAAACTCTGATTTGATTAGTTATCCATTTTACGCCAAAAAAGTTCAGTCATTCAACCACAGAATGTAATCAAACACAAATGTTGTGGGAGTGTTTGTTTGAACAAATTCTATATATTTTGCAAGTCCACAAGATCAAAAGTGCACTAAGTTGAAGAAACATCTTTATAATGAATTAAAATTAATTTTAATTATATATGAAGAATCAGTCAGTTATTAAAAAAAAAAAGATAATGAAAAGAACGAGTGAAATATTGAAAGCATTTTGTTAAATCAAATTTTCCATAAATAAATGCATGTTAAATGAACTCTTGATGAATAAATGTTTCTGATGTTATCATGAAGGTCTTACCAGCGATGTGGCCAGACTATGTGGAGTGGCCGAAGAGTCCCTCTCTCATCGCCACACGGATGAGACACTGGCTGATTCTGCAACGTCTTCTGGTACTGCTGCGGCCCTGCCACATTGAGAATCTCCTCAGGTGGCTCAGAGTCTATTGTGAGCTCTGGACAACTGCAGGGGTTTATAAGGTCATAAGTTAGGCACCCATCAATTACTCATGGTCACTCTAGAAATAATCAGTCTTGGCCATTTTAATGTCTTCAGTGCTACAGTGCGTTACCTTGGAGCTGATGTTTGAACGTGGCTTTGAGTAGCCGGAGC
>NW_015773063.1:0-822 GCF_001515625.1 Sinocyclocheilus rhinocerous
CAGCGGTCAAAGCCCTGCGGCCGCAGATTCACACTACACACCACTACACACCACTACACACTCACAGCACAGGAGGAGGCTTTTACTTTCACATTACATTCAAATTAATGATGACATCTTTATAAAACAACCTCATTCATGACTTTAAGTCCAAAGGGTTATGCATATTAACCCATCTAATATTAATTACATTAAATGCATGTAGCATTAAATATATAATACATAACTAATTACATACAGTGATTATTAATATTATAAATAATATTATAATTAGTGTTATTATATTATTAAAACAAATTATTGTAAATAAAATTGTATGAAATACATGTAGCATTAAATATTCAAAATATAACTAGTTATTATATTATATATCATTATTACAAATGATTATCAAATAATTTTTTTCTGTAATAAATAAAAAGGTATGAATTATAAAATCTCATTGATATTTTATGCATATTACTAGATTTAATATTAATTATCCTAAATACATGTAGCATTGTAAATATAATACAAAATTTGTTTAATATAATGCTACTTAATATTTTCTATAAATATAATTAATATTTTCTATATATATAATTATATCTAAAACATACATGATAAATAACAAAATGTATATTTTAAATAAAACATTAATTTTTTATTAAAATGGTCATTAATGATAACAAATTAACATTAGTAAAACATTATTTAACAAAATGTATATATTTCTGTAATTAATAAAACGTATGTATACATTACATAACACTTATCGTTTACATATATTAATAGATCTAATAAAATAAAGTTTATTAAATACATGTAGCATTAAATATATAA
>NW_015773064.1:0-822 GCF_001515625.1 Sinocyclocheilus rhinocerous
AAACAAGAAAGAAAAAAATTATAATAATGCATGGCCGCTTTGAACTTCCGTATGTCTGTCATTTCCATCACAGAATAATATCACAGTCACTACATAGATTGATATGTGGTGGTAAAGATGTTGTGGTTGAATTTTAATTTATCTGAAAATTATCTGACAGTTCTACAAATATTCTACTGTAATGCATATGTATATATTCAGACAAATTATAAACTTGTGAAAGTACAGCAAAAAAGGGTTTTACCTTTTCTAAAAGTCCACAGGGCAAAAGTGCCCATAGTTGAACAAACACCCATATATGACCACCCATACTATTTCCATATTTCTAGCTGATTATTATTTTCTCTTACTGAGAACACATAGTTTACCATAAACTGAATAAGATGCATAAAATACCTAAATCAAAGTTTAGATGCTGGTCCCTGTGCATGTTCTTCAGGACTCTGATATTGTGATTAAATCAGAATCATAACCCATCCATTTTACAGGAAGTCAAGATGCTTCAGCATCCATTTGTCTAATACAGCAGAACATCACCAATATCCATATAAAGTCAATATACAGTAATGCAGGAATGGAGAAAGGCCAAATAAGTATCAATAATATGAATCATGAATAAAATGTGAAAACAATGGAATCATGAATTGTGCTTCTTAAGCTCATCTTTCTCTCTCTCTCTCACACACCCACACACACTGGATTTTTCGAGCTGGTCCAGCTAAAGCACATGCAAATTCAAAAGTGTGCCTACAATCTCCTTCCTATGTCCTCCTCTTTCCTGTAGGGTCTTCTAAATTTGCTTACTGACACACCAGAGCGCAC
>NW_015773065.1:0-822 GCF_001515625.1 Sinocyclocheilus rhinocerous
TATCAACGAGGTCACACATAATTATCATTGCTGCAGTGGTGCCATGCATTTTTTTAATGAATTAAAACAAGGAATTCTGTCTTTTGAGAGCCTCACCTGAGGCGCACGACAAATGGAGGGCATTAAGATGCGGCCGAGTGCGCTACAGGGCTGTTGAGGGATACAATCAGGGGCATGTTAAGAGCTTAAATGAGAGCAGGCTCGTCCATCAAGCGGGAAACAAGATGCAGCATGCTGACAGCTGCAGGAGATTGCATTGATTTTCAGTTCACCACTTCCCGCTTCACATCTTTAATGTATACAAAAAGGTGATCGCTTTATGCTTCGTAAAATCTGTGTCCTCTACATAGCAAAAGGCCTTGTTCAGGTTATGGAGAACAGAAAGTAAAAACTGCTAATGCATCAAGATTTCACATGAGGAGAGACACTGAAATAAATGACACGCTATATAACCCTTTCAGCGTGTGTCTATTCGGAGGGTAAGTGTGAAGACTTGCATTCTAGTGCAGGTTATAATGAATTATTTACAGGTGATTACCTACAGGTTGATGGATTCTATCTGCTCTGATGGAGCACAGAAAGTATTGCTGCGTAAAGCACATTCATGAGTACGGTACGGCACATGGAATCACGATGGATATAATGAGGGAAGAAAAGACAGATTCAAAGGAGTAAAGAGTAAAAAGGGAAAAGAGGTAAGAGTCATCAACTTTTCATCTATAGTGTTATCCTGATCTTACTAATACAAGTGAATTTTTAAAGAATTTAAACTTAACTTACTTTATTGCGCAACGTTGTGACCATACATTGCTCTGTGAACTA
>NW_015773066.1:0-822 GCF_001515625.1 Sinocyclocheilus rhinocerous
CAGTTAGGACATTCATGAGCGCCAGTTGGCAGAGCTATTGTGTACTCATTGTGTTTTCCATTAATTATAAAAAAGACGGTATGCAAATATTTACTCTAAGCCAAAGAGAAAGAGTCTGGCATCAAAATATAATGAGCGTAGATCTAAGTATAGATGACTGGAAGATGTCCCCAGACCAAAATTAAGAGACTGTCCATAATACCCTACTGATAAACCCAAATAAATCAATAATTCTATCAATCTAAGTTGTGACATAATATTAGTATTGAATATTTCTGGGTGCTTGAGAAGGGGTTAAATATGATAAAATAAAATAAACAGGTGCCACTTCAAACCTTAATCCATCTACATGAGGCCAATTTAAACTTTCAAACATGGTTTCATCAAGCCTATGTTATAAGTTTGTTTTGACAAGCTTTTCTAGTTAAAAATTGCAGTTGAATTCAATTAAATTTTAATTTTACTTCTTTACATTCAAACACAGTTCTGCTTTCTCAGTTAAAAATCAGGAATTTCATTGGAATTTAAAGGTATTCTCAATTCAATTCTGAACACTGAAAAAGACCCTGGAAGAAATGCTGTCTAGCAAACGAGTTAAGCCTTGTTTGACACATTTACTGTGGTGTGAAGCACAAACCACAACAGACGGCGCACACATGCACGGAGGAGTTTACACTCAATGTGTAAAAATAAAGAAATGGCACATAGCAGTACAAACAAAATATAAGCTGTACTGCAAGACGCAGCAATGAGAAAAATCCTTTTTGACTAACAATGTTTGTGCTACGAATGTGAATTGCACAGCTTGTTAACGAGAGGGGG
>NW_015773067.1:0-822 GCF_001515625.1 Sinocyclocheilus rhinocerous
GGCTAGAGCTATTAGGATTTCACCAGTCATGATCAAATGCTCTTCTGCACATCGAGACTCTTTTACTAAGCCTAACTGCGTTCTCATCCAGTTTCTTCTTATGAATCTCTTGAATGCATTAAGAAATGCCACAAATCACTGGTGAAGAGTGTCCCTCCATTTTCTTTCACTATCATCTCTATTTTACTGAGCAGAACTTTGAACTGTGGGGAATTGGAAGACGTTGTCCAGACAGAATAATCACTTTCGTATGAGGGATTGAAGATTTGGATTATAATTCTGTAGAAACTGCTCAACAGTTTTATTTTTCTCCATTAGTTGATCTTTGTAATATCATGGTCTTCACTTCTTTAAGCTGTATTTTTCTCCTCAGAGTTCAGCTCAGACTGAAGTTGTTTACATGTTCATCTCTCTTCAGCACAGCTGATGAAACTAAAGAGAATCAGAATTAAGATCCATCAAAAAAGAGTTTCTCTCAAGGGTCAGTCCATCACAAGTAGTCCACTTATTGTAAAATTGATCGCATGAAAGATCACATGCTCTAAAGATCAGTTTTTGTTTCAAGGAGCTACAACCATCATGAGCCGAGATACTGAAGTTTGAGTAAATGTCCATTTAAAAAATAAAAAATAAAATTGTGGTGCAGCATGATTACGACAGAGCCGAAATGGTTTTTCTCCCAAGGTATTGTTTTTTTTTTTTTTCATTTTTGCCACCTGATAGAGTTTGTGTTAGTTGTCACTGTCACCTTTGGCTCAATGATTTGGGGTTTAAAAGACACTTAAAGGGATAGTTCACCCAAAAATGAAAAGTTGATGTTTA
>NW_015773068.1:0-822 GCF_001515625.1 Sinocyclocheilus rhinocerous
CGTGAGATCTCCTAATGAGGCAGTTACAGTAGAGGTCAGAGGCAACGAGTGTTGTCTGTAATTGCATCACGCCCACAGAGAGACAGAGTAAATTCGTCTTTTAAAGAACAAATGAACCTCAAAGACAACATGAGTCATACGTATTAATTTTTCTTCCTTTCTTTGTCATTTAAATAGACGTGAGTCAGAACGAAACACAGGCTCTTCTGATCACCGATTGTGTATCTCGACAGTCACTTCTGTTGTTCAACAAACCAGAATTGACTGTCTTTGAAACGCTGTGTTAAATAGTTAAAACAAGAATCGGCAGCTGGATCTTTTACTATTCATTTGACAGATTAATCCCAAGCACTGCAGTTCAATTTGACCTGTTTCTTTCTCAGCTCTGTTGTCGTGTCGACCCACATTTACTTTGATACTCTCAGTGAACTCAAACCTCCCAGCACCCTTAGAAGAGGCAAGATGTTATTCACTGAATTTGCATATTATTTACATGCAGCTGTACCTGATATCCAATCTTTTTAAAATCCCCAAATCATGCCACTCCTTTCTTATAATAGCTAGTTATCAACATTATATTTAATAAAAACAACTAGCTATTTAGTGAATATTAAGTCTGAAGGATAGTTAAAAATCCTCTAGGTATTTTTCAGCCTTTTGATGATGGTCAATAACATCTCAATATTTAGGTATTTGCTCTGAAATGCCTTAAAAAAAAAGATTTAGTTTTTCTTTATGGATGGATTATATCTGGTCAGATTTACATTTCTGTGTGCATATTTACATTTGCATACTGTAGATTTAAAAAATAATAATAATAAT
>NW_015773069.1:0-821 GCF_001515625.1 Sinocyclocheilus rhinocerous
CTGGAGTAATGGCTGCTGAAAATTCAGCTTTGCCATCACTAGAATAAAACACATTTTACAAATCCTATTCAATAGAAAATAGTTATTTTAAATTGTAATAATATTTCACAAAATCACTGTTTTCACTGTATATTTGTTCAAATAAATGCAGCCTTAGTGAGCATCAAATATTTTTGCAAAAACATTAAGAAATCCCAAATAATCTTTGACTGGTAGTGGATATATGCATTACAAAGTTTAAATGCATTTTTTTTTCTTTTACATCAGTTGGAGTCTGGTTGGAGTCTAAGGATTGAATGACAGTTGTCAAAGATTGGGCTCACCACAAACCATCCATGACTGCCAAGAAAGAGATGCTGGGAAATATAAGTTTAAGGCAGAAGGACGTAAATCAGAGGCTGCATTAATTGTTCAAAGTAAGTGTGTTTTCTGCTTTTCTCTTTTCGTGTCAACATAAAGCTGGCTGTAAAACGCATCTAATTTTGTAGGAGCCATAATGGATTATTTACATTATTTGCCTTAGCCACTAGAGGGCAGTGTAAGCTATATGGTGGGGGCAGGTTTTTGGAAAAGGTATCAGGTGATGATAATAACCTCTCACAGGTAGAATTAGACAGGCACCTTATATGATATACTCTTTTGATGTGTCACTTCAAAATGTTATGCTTTCTGTAAAATGTAATGTCTTAACATCTGACCCCTATAAGAGACATGCTGTATGGATGTGTATTCCTCTCTATAAATAAACCACACCTCTACCACCCAGCCCTGGTTTACAGCAAATTCTCTTTCTTCTCTTTTCTTCAGATCCACCCAAAATT
>NW_015773070.1:0-822 GCF_001515625.1 Sinocyclocheilus rhinocerous
TCATCCTTGTGGAATGAAAAGGCTCCTTAAAGAGATAATTCACCCAAAAAATGACAGTTCTGTTCATCATTTACTCTCGATTGACCCTATGTGATTTTTCTTTTTGTCTGGAACACCAAAGGAGATATTTAAAATGTCCAGGTTTTTCTTTCTTTTCTATACAACAAAAGCTCTGTAGATTCAGACAAGCTCAAAAAATAAGAAGTAGTCCATGAATCTGAATGAGTTTTGAAAGGACGGAGAGAAGAGGAGGATTTTGAGTAACTAATGACTTACATATTGGTCTGTTCCTCACACAAAGATATCATATGGCTTTAGCTAATGGAATAGGATATAAAAAGAATGGTTTCGAACAGCATTACTGGTCAAGTGAAAGATGACAGGATTTTCCTTTTACAGATGAACTGTGTCTGCAATGCTGTGCTGTTTGTAATCCAATGCTTTTTAATTGTATAGGTCTCTGAAGAACAATAGGATTAGGCATTTGGATGATTACATCTTCTCCAAGTACACACAACTGCAGAGACTGTGAGTATCAGTTAATTAAGTGTAAAAGTGCACCATTGTAAATAATGAAAATCAGCCATGGATGAAAAAGACATCCAGACGTCAGATTATCAGTATAAAATTATACTGGAATTCTTCAGTGTTTTCTGTAAAAAGAATGGAAAAGAAAAGAAACGCAAGCATTCCTATTGAAGTAACATCATCTATACTATAAATTTAAGACTGTTGGGCCATTGTATTTGCTTCAAGTCTTCAGCCAATGTCTTTTGAGTCATTCAACAGTTTTCCACTTGCTGTGTATCGCCAGTTCCTGCT
>NW_015773071.1:0-822 GCF_001515625.1 Sinocyclocheilus rhinocerous
GATGTTGAGCAGCATTTACAGCGATGCTTGACTCAGCAAACAGCATTAATAAAGACAAATATTACAAAACATGGATCCAGATGGAGAATAATTTAGAAAAGTGCTCTTTGACCTTGCCAAAGCAAATAACACCGAACTCATAAATGATACGCGCTTTTGCTGATCACTATTTCTAATTAGACTCATTCCCAAAAGAACGCGTCCTATTCGCATATATTGCCTTGTTTAAATTTGATCAATATCTTATTAAATGTTATATAGCATTCAGACTTTGTCATGTACAAAGATGCACAGGAAAGCATTAAATCTGACTAGTCAGCATCCAAACATATTGCGTTCAAGGTTACCTTCGCGTCCGTGGGGAAATTGCATAAAATATTCAGGATCATTTGAGTTTGTCCCACAGAGAATAAAACTCACCTTCGTTATTTTTCTGCATTTTCCATCCCTCTAATATTTTGCAGACTTTCACACTATTTTCGGTTCATATTAAAAACGTCCCCTGCCGACACAGAGCCATGAGTCTGAGAGGAAAAAGGTCAAAGCAATTTATATTTGACACGTGCGGTTTGATCGCCTTGTCATCGCCTCGGGCCTCGCGCGTGCACGGCTTCACAGGGATCCAAACACGTGTGTTTTCTTGCATTCATTCGCTCGACATGCATGCGCGCGGCTCCGGAGACGTCCTCAGATAGATGTCTTTCCAGTAAAGTGACCTGTAGCGGATGCGAGCGAGTCATCAATTCTTGCATGTGTCGAAATGAAATGTTCTGACAAGCTGGCGCGCTCATGAGGGCAGGCGTGAATGAAAACACACACACT
>NW_015773072.1:0-822 GCF_001515625.1 Sinocyclocheilus rhinocerous
TGTTGTTTGTTATCATAATGTTAATGTTTTCTGAGAGAGTGATGCTTATAACTTAATTTTCTCATAAATTACTTTAGAGCTTTAAGTTATGAGCAATGAAAAATATACATTTCTATAAAAATAATTGTAAATTGACAATAGTTTTTTTTAGATTATTAGACAATTAGATGAGTGTTATTCGAGTTTATTGAAGCAAAAGTCGTAGTTAATAGTGAGAATTGGTCCCCAAATTAAAGTGTGACCAGATTAATGTATTTGGCCAAGCGCTCATGCATGGGTCTGCAGTGTCTCACCTTACACCGGTGCGCTCCACATCCTCTATGGTGTCTGGCAGGGGCTTATGGGCCGTCTCAGGCAGAAACATAGTGAGGGCGGCACCTATGAGCGGGCACAAGCCGAATACCACCATGGGGGCGTGACGGCTGATGTTTCTCAGGAGGTAGATGATGGGTGCAATCACTCCGCCTGCCCGTGCGCACATTGAACCCATACCTATGCCGTTTTGTCTGAGAAAAAGAAAGATCTGGATCTCAACTGAACACTGGGAAGTGTTTGAATATGGAGAAGGGTAATGTAACACTGTGTCCTAACCAGGCCTGATGCAACACAATTACAGTAGAAGTCATTTGCCTGTCCACAATGTAAGTGAAAATTCTGTGCAACAGAGTAAACTAAATGCCAATCACAACATATTATACAGTTATTTGTAACTCGTAGGGGAGTAGTTATGGATGAGCACTACCAACTGAACCACTGAGTCACTGTCATGGGGTTATAACATGTACTTCTTTTGATATTTGGCCATAAATTACAAAATTGCTA
>NW_015773073.1:0-822 GCF_001515625.1 Sinocyclocheilus rhinocerous
CTTTTTTCTTGCCTTATATGCTGTTATTTTTTTTAAGGGCGTTTCCCCCCTAAATGGACCCAATATACCACAAACAGGCAGGTCCTTTTGTGGTACACGTTTAAGGCCACTTATATTGTGAACACCACAAAGGTCACTTGCAGCTGGTTTCCCTTCTGGTTCACTTTAACTGAACTGGCTAAGGTTTATCTGAGGTATACTATATGTGAAACCATCCTATTTATTTATCATTTATCATTTGCCGCCTTGAAGACCAAATCAATATGAAACCAAATTGTAGGGCACTGCCAGATCATGACTGCCAGCCAAAAAGAAATTGTCTTCTGTATGCTCACACTAACATGTATCTTTGCCAGAGCCAAAGATTCCGTTCAAAAAGAAGCTGCAGGATGTCGAGGTGAAGGAAAAGGAAACAGCAACTCTGCAGTGTGAGGTGCCAGTGCCGAACACAAAGGCCAGCTGGTTTATGGAGGAGACCCGTCTGGAGGAAAATGTCAAGTACCGCATGGATGTGGAAGGGACCCTGCGCCGCCTCACTATTCACAATGTCACCACCAATGATGATGCCGTGTACATCTGTGAGATGAAGGAAGGCAGCCGCACTGTGGCCGAACTTACAGTGCTGGGTATAAGCTCTATTCCAATATGGGTGGCCAGAATGATGATGAATAAACTGGTGCAACACAAAAGATATTGTTCATGTGGTTTTTCTCTGCACTTTCAGGCAACATCACTAAAAAGCTGCCGAGGAGGACAGTGGTGCCTGTTAGCGATACCGTGATCTTCTGTGTGGAACTGGAGAAACCAGTAGATGATGCATAC
>NW_015773074.1:0-822 GCF_001515625.1 Sinocyclocheilus rhinocerous
TTGCGATTTTATTCCTGTAGATAAGGCTTATATTCCGACTAGAAAGACAGCATTGCAATGGCCTCACCTCAAGCACATAGCCAATGAGTTGTCACCTCTTCAGAGCTGTGACATAGGTTTGTTGATTGGATATGATTGTCCTTCAGCATTGGCTCCTTTAGAGGTTATTACTGGCAGTGAAAATGAGCCCTTTGCACAGAAAACAAGGCTTGGATGGAGCATCATAGGCCTTTGTAAACCTCATCTAGACAGGCAAGGGAACCAAAGCTTTGTTCATCGAGTCTCAGTGAAGGAAATGTTAGTCCCATCTGCAAACGATGTCTTAAAGGTGTTAGAGTCAGACTTCAATGAGAAGAATCCAGAGGACAAACATGTGTCTCAGGATGACATCCGGTTCATACGCCTTCTTAGTGATAAAATTCAGCATAAAGATGATGGACATTATCAACTGCCCCTCCCCTTCAAGAGTAGCAGCTCTCCTTTACTGCCTAATAACAAGAAGCTTGCCATTGCACGACTACAGCACTTAAAGAAAAAGCTGAAGAACAACCAGCAGTATTACGAGAGTTACAAGGCCTTCATGGAGGAGATGTTTAACAAGGGAGATGCAGAGCCAGCCCCTACACTGTCTGAGGAAGAAATAGCATGGTACATACCACATCATGGGGTTTACCACCCTCAAAAGCCAGGCAAGTTGAGGGTGGTGTTTGATTGCTCCGCAAAATTCTGTGGTATTTCCCTTAATGATACACTGCTTACTGGACCAGACTTGATTAACTCTTTGGTGGGAGTCCTTTGCCGCTTCAGGAAAGAAGCTGTTGC
>NW_015773075.1:0-822 GCF_001515625.1 Sinocyclocheilus rhinocerous
TTATGAAAAGTTTCTTAAATTTAGGCTGAATTTTTTTTGCATAAAAATATATTTTATAATTTACTTTTGATTTTGAAGTAGTAAATACAATAAAATAATTTACAAATGAAAGAAAAAGCTGAGCCATATTACAGTCTTCTAACTTGTAGGCTTTGGGCTTTACTGCTGACAGCTCTTCTCAAGCATTTTTCTTTCTAATCTTCACATTTAATGGCTTGAAGGAAGGTAGTGGTGGCACAGTTGAGTTTTTAAGCTGCTGCTTGACGTAAAGCAGTGAATTAAGATCTTCAGGTTCAACAGATGAGAAGCTTAATGATCTGCGATGTATTTCACTACATTCTCTCTCTGTGTTCCTTTAGAGTGTAGTTTATAGAGTAGATGTTGCATTGTGGGATTTATCCTCTGGAGCGTCCGTCTTATGTGCCGCAGATAATCTCCACACATCTGATTCCTGAGATCAGTCACATTACACTCCACGATTAGAGATGAGGGTGAAAGAGTGAGTGTGACGGAGAGAGGGATTATTTCACTCTAGCAGACTGAACAAACTTCCATATCTTGAAGGACCTTACAGACTTGTACCCTGGATTTGATTTGGTCTTTATGTTTGTAGTTATGAGATATGATTGAATAAGCCATTTTCAAAGGACTTGGAAAATAGTTGTCAACTAACATGAGTTTTCCAAAACTTGACAAGTCTACTTGGAGCTGATTGTGGCTGATGGTTCATGTAATGTTGATATCTGTGATATAATGCAATTTAATTATAGCAGTCTTTATTATAATTTTGTTTTACACAATATTTACTTATTTTGCGTGTGC
>NW_015773076.1:0-822 GCF_001515625.1 Sinocyclocheilus rhinocerous
AAAATGAAAGAAAAAGAAAAGCAGAAAGAAAGAAAAATAAAAGAAGAAATGAAAAGAAGAAAATGCAGAAGATAAACGGATGGGCAGATGGATAAAATGATGGATGGATGGATAGTGAGTTTCAGTTATCAAACAGCTAAATCCATCATGAGATGACTGGTTCAGTATTTGTTCACAGAGCAGGCAGGTTTGCAGCGGTCAGCAGGTTGTGATGCTCGTGGACTGTAGTGTCATCTTCCTGTCCTCCGCCCAAACATGAGATAAGCAGCAGCGACACGGATACGTTCCTGCATCTAATCTCATTTTCCTGCTAAGTGGATCAGTGTTTAAAAGAAGCCGAGGGAAAGCAGACCCGCCAATATGTGACGCGGGGACACTACTCTGACTCGAGAGTGACTGACTGCAGGAGAACGGATGCTGATAATGACGCTTAAAACACTTGCCATATGACTATTATGGAGAGTGTGTTATTATATGTCCATTTACCGCTTTAGCTCTCTTTATTCCTGTGTCTCACATGAACTGAAGTCAGATTGACAGGCTGATACGTGTCAGCTGAGGTCAGACAATCTTCCATAGCAACATGCAGCCACCGACAGAATTACAGAAAGCACAAATAGACGGTTCTCAGATTCATCACCCGCTAAACCTGCAAAATAATACTTTGGTCACATCTTACATTGCCTAGAGCGTCAAATGAGTGAACTCATTCCTCAGTCCTTCAGAGAATATAAATCATTCCCAAGCTCTGCCGCTGATGATTTTACCTCGGTGAGTGGTTTGGGAAGTCTCTCCAGAGCGAACTCAAAGTGGCAGAGCTCA
>NW_015773077.1:0-823 GCF_001515625.1 Sinocyclocheilus rhinocerous
GGGATTGAATCATTTTAGTTTGAGAGAGTTCAGGTGCACTGACCACAAACACACACAACATCATCAGCGTTCTGTCTGCCATTCAACACTACAGAGGAATGAATCGGTCATTTATACTGACACACATACCGCTCGCATAGACAGAATACACAGAATGTGACAGCTCTGCAAAAATAGAAAGCTTGGGTTTGTTTGTATGTGAGAGGAAAGAGTGGGCAGCATCTGGAATGGAATGAAGAGAGGGGGCTGGAGCACAGCCAGGGTTTCATATGGATGAGAGTCTGACATACAAGAGAGATTAGAGAGAGAGATAAAAAAAGAGCTCTGTTGTCACGTGAGTGCTGGCTAGGTTCTCATGAGAACTGAAATGTGCCAAAATAAACACACCTGCCCCCTTGTGGTGAAACTTTTAAAAGCAGAAAAATTTTTTTCCCCACTTTATCCCCCTTATATGATGATGAATACTAATTTGAGCAATATATCTTTGTGTAAAAAATTCTTCAAAATCTGAAAAATAAAATAAAAAAATTATTCAAACATAAAATATGAATTATAAAATATTTGTAGTTTTTTTTTTACTCTGTCAGTTATAATTTTTCATTTAAACAAGCCAAGTACAATGGCACATACAACCCATGAATAACCGAATGAAAAGTTACACATTTTCTACACTCATTCGTGTTCATAAAATACAGCAAAACATTCTTTCAGTGTTAAAGTACATGTACGGTTAACGTCTGGAGCTATGAGTACATAAAACACAAGTTCTACCCAAAATCAGAAGACATCTGCTTCAGGAGCTCACAGAGCAATGACAGCTGTG
>NW_015773078.1:0-823 GCF_001515625.1 Sinocyclocheilus rhinocerous
AAAAATTAAAAAGCATATAAAATTACTAAGACTAAACCGAGTGAAAATTAAATATAAAATGAAATTAATAATAAATGTATGATATGATATAATAAATATGATATATAAAAAAATACTAAAATACTGTGTTAGTCAGAAGTAGTGGTCAAATGGGTTGTTAAAAGATTAATTTAATGGAGTGAAATATCAGTTTATTTACAGCAAATGAAATATACACAAAATGTTACATTTTACTCTATATTTACTAAAGTTTAACTAAACATTGTCCTTTGACGAGGCTCCAAGTAGATTTTAGACCCGATACTTGGTAAAATAACTACTTCTGTTAACCATATGATGTAATAACTCAAAAATAGACAAATACAAGCTTATTAATTGGCCTGATCACTATATTTGTCTAGTGATAGTCACAAGTAGGTGGTATTAGGAGGAGGAGATGCTCTCATTCTAGAGAGTATTTTGTCGGGCAAATAAATGGATATGCCTTTGAATGTAAGATGAATCATCAATATTTTTGGTCTGTTTTCCCAGATGACTTAAACGATTATATCTGCTACAAGGTAATCACTCAACTTTTACAAGTACGCAACCATACAGACGGCCCTTAAATGAACAGACAAGGACCAAAAGCCACAAAACTCAGATTTTGATTTTAACAACTTGAACAACTTCAGGAGACGATATCTTTTCAGTGAACGCTGAGTGAAATGAAACACAAAGCACCTTCATCCTACTGCACTGAAAGAGTGCCGAATCGAACGCCTTACCTCTTGCTGAGAGTTTCTTTGTGTTAATAATTTTAGCAGCATATTCCTGGCCAGTG
>NW_015773079.1:0-822 GCF_001515625.1 Sinocyclocheilus rhinocerous
TGAATGCATTATTGAATTTTGTGCATAACAATGCGATTAATCGCAATTAATTGCATTGTTATGCACAAAATTCAAAACTGCAGTTGGGTTATTTTGATTAGGTTAAATAATAACTAACAAAATACAGTTAACTAACACAATAAAACACAATAAAAAAACATGATAACATAATAAAAAACCCTCGTTATTCTGTTGGCCTGATCCAATCAGACAAACGTGAAAAATTCTCCTTGCTTTTGCTAGCGGCTAGTTTTATTTAGCAATTAGTCATTCCCTGATCACATTCCAGAGCCTATCAATGATTAACAAAATGTTGAAGCATAATGGATGGATTTGCCTTGGGGGTCAGAACTTTAAATAATTAAAACCGTCATTCCAGGGTAAATACAGAACCATTACTTATGTATTTATTCATAAAATACAGAAATAAATGTTAATCAAGTGGTCTCATTCTAAAAAGACAGCATCTGTGTTTTCTTTGACAAGAGTTGATCTGCAGCCAATTATGAACAATCCTCAAGGAAATGAGATCTGGTACATCGATTCTGCCCCAGGTTGCCTTTGACTCTGAAACAAACACATGCTTTGCTGTCCAGAGGTGTTTGTTTTGATGAAAACATATTTCAAAAGCCTAAAATAGTGTGTGGGAAGTTCATGCCATGAAGTATTCAGTCATTTATGAAAAAAAGTAATGATCAGTCCAAATAATCGGTCCACATTTTTCCAGATTTTTGGGAAAAGCAATATATCCACTTCACTAATTAACAGAAGTGGTGTTTTTTTTAAAGCATATATATAAATACAATATATATTTAACATATA
>NW_015773080.1:0-823 GCF_001515625.1 Sinocyclocheilus rhinocerous
AAAAAAATTAAATAATGTTAGTATTATTTAGTTATTGAAGTCATTTTAAATAATTACAACATACAACACTTTTATTAACAATCGTATCTGAGAAAGCAAATACAGACAGCATCAGGTCACTTCAGCACTTGCAGATGTGTGGGACACATAAGGTAAGTAACTAAAAAAAAATGTACATGTTGGTATTTTAGAATAATATAATTGATCTGTTTCAGCCATCATAAACAACAGATTCACTGACCCATTAATGGTGGGAGAGTCTTCGATCGAATCAAATCAATACATGTAGTTGCTCTGCCAGATCACTAATGGTGAAAACATAAAGCTGACTTCTCACATACATGTGCAAGCGATTCCATACATACAAGAACATACTCAACCCTGTAACTCTTAATAATACCATTTAGAATAAATTAACCTGTATGGTACTGGAAACATTTGAAATTTGGTACACTGTAACTTTAACTGTAAAACACTGTAAAAATGCTACAGCAAAAACCTGTTAAGTGGTTAAGTTTCCTCACTAGATCTAACCTCACATTTCATGTAATTTTACAGTAAAATGCTGTTAAATGTAAAGTTTGTAAAGGAAACTCCATAAACTTACATTCCCAGAATTTCCCATGTGGCAACTCACATTTGATGGTATTTATTTTACATAATTGTATTTGTATTACTTTTCAGTCATCAATTATGTATATTATGGTTTTATGTTACACTAATGTTGTTTAATTCATGTTTATTACATTATTTTGGTGTCATGTGTGTTACCATGATGGTGTTTTCCCAGGTGAAAAAGACGTAGTATTAAATGTATTAAAAA
>NW_015773081.1:0-823 GCF_001515625.1 Sinocyclocheilus rhinocerous
TTTCTTGTGTGGTAATTGGTTTCTAAGATGCCCTTGCCAAAAAAAAAAGCAGATTTTGAATCGTGAAGCTACTCTTAGCCTTCCTTTCAGTCACGTAATTTGGTTCTTATCAGTGAGATATGATATCCTGAGAGAATCGTATAAATTAAACATTAGTGTGGGTGCTTATTTTTGTACTGTCATTTTCATGTCCAGAGGTGCTCAGAGGTGTGATGTCTGTCAGGGCCTTTGCGTTTGAACCACTGAGAGTCAGATTCTTTATGTCCTTTAATTTTAAGACACTGTCAATGAAATTAAAGAGGCCTGGCATATTAGCAAAAAAAATAAAAATGATATCGGTGGTCTGTCTGTGTGTGTATGGCGTGGTGTGTGTGCTGTGTGCTTTCTCTGAGGCAGTAGTAATGTGACCCTGCAAAGAATAAAGGAGGCACTGTAAACAGTGCGCAGTCATTAGCGGTGTGAAATCAGACACTGACAGTAGCAGGAAGAGCGCTGAGCACAGTTCTCTGTGTACTGAACACTGGGCTGGGTGTTGGTCGAAGAGACCTCAAAAAACAAACTTTCACCGTTTTTTTTTAAATGTAGGTGAGAGTGGGGTAAGATGTGTCAGTAGGAAAGATACATCACTACCTTAATCTAGTAAGCTGTATATGTCTTTGTCACATGACTATACATATAGAAATACCACATGTCACATAGCTGCCTGGGATTGAGAAAAGTAGCCATATGTCAGAAATGTTATACATGGGAAGTACAATTAGTTTTATGTAAAAAAAAATATCAATATATTTAAAAAATAAGTTTTTCTTACTTAGTATTTTTG
>NW_015773082.1:0-823 GCF_001515625.1 Sinocyclocheilus rhinocerous
ACACAGACACACACACACCGCCCATGGAGCTCTTTCACTTTGACATGCGTCTCTTGCAAGCGCAGCGCCAGTGCTCTTCCTTCTGTGTAACTCGGCAACATGTTTGTTTGGGGTGTTAAACACACAGTAATCTCGGATCCACGAAGAAGCCAGTTCATGAATGCAGGAACAGAGGTTAGAAGTCCACTGACATAGGACCTTAAGATAAGGTTATTTAAGGACTTCTAACGAAGTCCTCTAGGTAAATTGCTAAATATGCACTCAAGTCATTTGTAGAAAAAAAATGAGCGAGAAATATTATTAAAATGATGCGCACCGACATGAGATGAAGACTCAAGTCATCAGTCTTGAAACTGAACTTGGAAAACCGTTTTATTTTGCTTAGAGCGGGTCGCCCCCTCATGGCCTCGGTCATGTTGACGTCACGTGACCAGCTGCGTGCGATGTTTACCATTTACTATTAATACAATTTAAAATAAAGTTTACTTGATTTTATTTTAGTCAATGCTGAAGCTGCTTTACAAAATCGAAACATAAAATTATCAGACAGTATATCAACAAAAATATACGGCGAGTCCAAATAAAAGAATGTCTATTATGTGGATGTGTAGGAGATGACCTAAAGAAAGGAACATATTTGGTGTGAAGCTGCAGCAGTTAGTTAACTAACTTAATGCATTCAGGGCTAATAGGTGTCAGTATTAAGTCCATCGACCTATCCCTATAGATGCCTAATCAGAGTGTATTGTAGCAAAATGTAGTTCAGTTTCCTTTAAAATCAATAAAATCAATAAATAAATAACAGCATCTAGTGCATAGGCAT
>NW_015773083.1:0-818 GCF_001515625.1 Sinocyclocheilus rhinocerous
AGGGCCGGATGGATCCAGATCCACAGCTGTCTGTCTGAGGCGTCAGGGACCCGGGGCCTCCACAGGAAGTCAGCAGGACCCAGAGAGCCTTCAGGAAACTGATCTGCTTTGTACAGATGGACGCTGCCCTGACGAGCACCTGAGAGACACGACGCCGCTGCGAATGTGGGACCTACACACAAACACAAGCTCAGAGACGATATCAACAATCTCTGATGAACCACACACACACACACTCTCACAAACACGCACTCACACACACACACACACACACACACACACCTGTTTGTTTGCTGGTGAGTCGAGCGAGTGCTCGCAGCATTTCTTCTTCAGATCCCTGAAGCTCCAAACAGCAGAAATAGGACAAATCCTGAGAGAGAGAGACATGCTACTGCTATCATGTGTATGTGCTTTATAATTATATTTAGTGTAAAAAATACATTTAAATTAATTCAATAACAAACGAGGAACAACACAGCAATTGGTCAGAGCCAACAAGAATCTCCAGATGTGAGCGAAACCTGAACAAAAATCCTGCCCTTGGTGACGCCCTGAAAGGAAATAATGTTTTTTATTTGTATGCTTTCCTTAAAGGATCAAATAAAACATTATGTTTCAGCTCTCTGCTGTTCTTCTGCGCTGGAGAAGATGATGGTTTGAGCTATAACCACTGATCTATTGGGTTGCTCATGATGTCGAACCCTAACCGAAATCTGAACACAGATTTGTGTTTTGTAACATCGTTTTGATTTGTATACTAACAACATCAATGCAGGGTCTGCGCCGGAGCACGTGTGGGACGAGGCATTGATATTGTC
>NW_015773084.1:0-823 GCF_001515625.1 Sinocyclocheilus rhinocerous
AAAAACAATTATATTTTATATTTTTACATTAACAATGTAATCAATTCTCTATTTATTAAAGCCAAATATGAATCTAATCAAGTTAGTGTTTTTAAGCAATTTACATTTATTTCAAAATAATAAATAAATCAAGGCTTTTACTACAAACAACAAACTTTTTGGTGCAATTTTTATCACAGAATAAAGCAAAAATATATATATTTTATAGTTTCTTAAGGCTACTGTAATAAATGATATGTCAATTAGCACTGCTTTATTCATATATTTATTTATTACCTGGAGATGACTTGGAAAAACACATATAATTAAAATATTAAAATATATATTGTCGCAATCATGTATTTATTGTCTTCATGTTTCATCAGTCAAAACGTTTCTGCTTTTTATTCAGCTTAGTTACAACAATATCCGGATGCTTTTGTCCATATTATGGCTCTCCCGGCATATCATAAGTTATTACTTCTATTAGTCCGTTTTGGACTTTCTGAGCGAGAGCGCCCTCCTGCTTCGAGTATGAATGAAACGTACATTGCATGAGAGTGTTTAGCACTCTGTAATGTTCACATTGCCTCATTTTGCATATGAATAAAATGTCAGGTCATGCAAAGTCTATCTTGTCTCTTTGCATTTAAATCTAGATTTATGCACGTCCCCCACATCCCCTGCATATTCTAGGCCCATGCTCCTACAGATCATGTTTTCATGTCATTTTAAGTCTTATTTTGACGTAACAAAGTGGTTATATCTAAGAGTGTGAGTTGTTTACTTTTTTAGAACCAGATATGTAAGGATTGTGGCATCTTCGAATATTCATTGATTATTA
>NW_015773085.1:0-823 GCF_001515625.1 Sinocyclocheilus rhinocerous
AATGCTAGCGTGTGTCTCCACAGATCTTCGGCTCCAGAGTGCGTGTGGACTCCACCGCTAAAGTGGCCGAGATCGAGACGGCCGAGAAGGAGAAGATGAAGGAGAAGGTGGAGCGCATCCTCAAGCACGGCATCAACTGCTTCATCAACAGGTGCGCCGATCTCGGGACACGCACGTGTGTGTGTGTGTGTGTGTGGTGTCATGTGACGCGTGTGTGGTCATGTGACGCGTGCGTGTGGTGTCATGTGACGCGTGTGTGGTCATGTGACGCATGCGTGTGAGATCGTGACACGTGTGTGGTCATGTGATGCTTGTGTGTGGTCATGTGACGCTTGTGTGTGGTCATGTGACGCCTGTGTGAGCGTAGTTCTGTGGTTGTTCGTCCTCAGGCAGCTGATCTATAACTACCCAGAGCAGCTGTTTGCGTCCGCTGGTGTGATGGCCATCGAGCACGCTGATTTCATGGGAGTCGAGCGCTTGGCTCTCGTCACAGGTACACAAACACTGTCTAGTGCACACCATAAATAATAATGTTGTTTTAAATCAGTTTTTTAATATACAAATATGAAATGTTGTAAAACAAAAAATGCAAAGACAAGCTACTTTTAAATGTGAAAGTAAACTGCCAGTAGGTGGCAGCAAGTGTGTGCCTTAATGAGTGAGTCATTGAGTCATTCATTCAAATGATTCGTTCAGATGGCTGATTCACTCAAGAATGAAGCGAGTGCCTGTCTTTGTGAATGAGTCACTGAATCATGTGACTCAAATGATTAACACACGAATCATTCAGTAAGGAAACACCGCTGTGTGTCGCTCAGAGATG
>NW_015773086.1:0-823 GCF_001515625.1 Sinocyclocheilus rhinocerous
GGCCTGAGGGTGAGTAAACTTTCAGCAAATTTTCATTTTTGGGTGTGTTCCTTTAAACACATTTTAGATATGTTTCTTTCTACATTGAGTTTTTGCTGAATCTTTGATAAGTTCATTAGATGTTGTTAATTGACCATATTTATCTAGCATAGTTTTACAGAAAATCGAGAATATATGAATATTTCCACATGACAACGCTGTACCACAGTGGAAAATTGCTGTGTTGCCAATATAACAACTCTCTAATATAGTGGAATTGCACACATTTTCTCATTTGAAGTATATATAAATAAATATATATATAATTTATATAGGTAGGATCATCAGATATATTATTTCATTTATTAATTGTTAAATGTATTTACCAGGATGTATTTAAATTTTACATTGCACAATTATAATTTGTATTATTTACTTCTCAAATAGAAAAATGAACATAGTAATGTATAGAAAGGGCAAGAATGCACAGTCAGCTTTTCCAAGTGTCAATAATGAGAAAGATCAGAATTCATTTTTAATGCTTGTAGGAACACTATTGAAGAACCCATTATAATAGTCTGTAGGATTTTGAAGTGTATAAATATTTATATTCAATTAATAAAATATTTATTTAATTACAGTATATGAGAAACTGATAAGATTTGGTTTGGTAACACTTTCTATGAAGCCCAATTTTATAACACACTATAAGGGTATTGTCAAGGCATTATAATGAATGTATATAATGCATTATAAAAAACTTATAATATGTTGTTTCATCTCATAAATAATCATAAAAACAATTATAATACATTATAAAACTTACTTATTTGTGGTTATAACT
>NW_015773087.1:0-823 GCF_001515625.1 Sinocyclocheilus rhinocerous
CATACTCTTCCACATTAATATGTTGATTAACAGTTGCAGCCTCCTTGAACATCTCCCAGTCAGAATGGTCAAAACAATCCTGCAATGCTGACATGGCGCCCTCAGGCCAGACCCTCACCTGCTTCACGGTTGGTTTTTTCCTAATAAGCATAGGCCTGTATGCAGGAATTAACATCACAGAAAGATGGTCAGAGGAGCCGATGTGAGGGCGGGGGACTGCCTTAAAAGCCTTCTTGATGTTACTATAGGCTAAATCCAGTCTATTTATACCCCTGGTGGCAAAATCCACATACTGATGGAAATGAGGGAGAACTGTCCCCATGTTAGCCTGGTTAAAGTCCCCTGCTACAATAAAAACACCCTCTGGATGTGAGTCTTGCAGATCACTGATGGAACGGTAGAGCACATTCAGGGGCTCCTTAGTATTTGCACTAGGTGGAATATACACTGCTGTGATGATGATAGTTGTAAATTCCCTAGGCAGGTAAAAAGGTCTGCATTTAATAGACAAAAACTCTACATCCAGAGAACAATGACTTGAGACCACTGCGGCATTGTTACACCAGCTGTTGTTTGTGTAAATACACACACCGCCACCCCTTGATTTTCCACTGAGAACACAGCTCCTGTCTGACCTGAATATTGTTAGCCCCTCGATACTCACGGCGTCATCCGAAATGGAAGGGTTTAGCCATGTTTCCGTCAGAATTATGGCACAACAGTCTCTCATCTCCCGTTTAGTAGTTAGGTCCAGCTTCAGATAGTCCAATTTATTCTCCACGGAGCGGACATTAGCAAGCAGAATGGATGGAAGCGGCGTTCT
>NW_015773088.1:0-823 GCF_001515625.1 Sinocyclocheilus rhinocerous
ACTGGGAGCAGGTTGATGCTGTATGCTGTGATGAATGATATTTAGTCTAATGGAGAACATATGACGCATCTGTGTCTGATAGATGAGACTGACCTGTAAATACAACCCACTGATGACACCATGTTGTCTCATCCTCAGCCAGCTCAGAGCTTCAGTTATTCTTTATTATAGCTTTTTGTGCTCGGTTTTGTGTTTATATTCTGTTCTTTACTACATTTACTGGTCTTGTGCTATATATTTTTTAATTTCATGATCTGAAAGTTCTGGTAAAACTTGTTAAAATATAACAAGAATTAAAGAGTGAACTGACTTATAATACCAATTCCTATTCACAACTTACAGTATTAATGCTTTTATATAAGAGCTTGATGGGGCAGCAATGACAGGTCACCAAGAGTTCATGAAGATACCAAGGATCGTCTGTTTGTGGCTGTCAGCATTACAGCAACCAGGCCTCACCTACAGCATAGGGCAACAATTTGTAGTGTAAGAATGACAACAGTCCTGATAAAGGGTTGACAGGTTAGTGTTGTGAGGTGAAAGATTCCTGTAATAAGTGGCTGAGGATATGTAAAAGTAAACTACTGTTCAAAGATTTGAAGTCTGTATGATTTAAAAAAAAAATGTTTTTGAAAGAAAGGCTCACCAAGGCTGCATTTATTTGTAAAAAAAAACGGTAAAAACAGTAGTGTGGAATATTATTACAATTAAAAATAATTGTTTTCCTTTTTAAAATGTAATTTATTGCTGTGATGGCAAAGCTAAATTTGAAACAGAAATGAACAACGAAAAAGTCTTTATTGAAAATTTACGGACCCCAAAT
>NW_015773089.1:0-823 GCF_001515625.1 Sinocyclocheilus rhinocerous
CCATACACCTTCCCTTGTTCCTGACAGCCCTTCAGCAAGAACTCTCTGTCCACCTTTAATGTGAAGAAAGATTAGTCATAATACAATAAAAATAGTTCATTGAGGTATGTACTAAAATTAAAACAAAATTAAGATTGGAATCAGATAAAAAAGAATTTCATATAGCACCGTAAATGCCCAGCGCATACCCATTACATGGTCATGTAGATGGCGAGTAGCTTCAAAGCACCAAAACAAACTCCGTCTTGGCCAGGTTTAGTTCGAAATGACATCCCACCCATTCATTCTTCATTTTTGCTTGAAGTATTTTGGGGCTTTTAGTCTTATGGTGCTTTTGGGAAACCCAGCCCCGGTCAGTCAGTTCAACGTTATTATTAGAAGCACAAATTAGGCACCAGGAATGCTCAGATTCTATCAAATCAGTGTGCCAGATTTCTTCATTTGAACAATATCAGTGGGCTGCCATAGACACCCTAGTTATGCACAGCTGCGCGGAGCAAGAATTGCGCATAGGATTGTCCAAAAGGCCATGCATGAAAAAAGCTATTTATTTTATAACCAGGGATTAAAACTAAAATGCCTGACTACTGTAAAATTGAAAGGCATTCAATGACTCAGAAAAAGGATTAGATAGAAAATATTTTTAAAACTACTACGTTTACATGACAACGATGTGGTCAAAAACTGAAAAGTTTTTCCCTTGTGTTTTAAAAAGTTTCACGTATACACGATAACGTTTTCAGAACAATTCGCGTTTGCACATATCCGTGAAAACAGTCAAAAACGTTGTATTACGTATGCCAGGCCAGTAGTTGGCGCTGTC
>NW_015773090.1:0-823 GCF_001515625.1 Sinocyclocheilus rhinocerous
ATTATACATTTTGATTATACATCATCTATTTTGAACATCACAGACTTTTTACAATTATTTTATAAATTGCATGAGTATAGGGAATTCAGGTCATCCCAACAGTCTGAATTGCCTTCACAAATGGAAAATTGAACTGCCATTATTAAGGCTCGAAATATCTCAAGTTACCCATGCAACTTCAATGGTCAGCATGCCTTGGACTTCTCCATTAAAAGAAACATCTCACCCCTTGCCCCAAGTTTGTTTGTGAAGACAACTGTGGTTTATTTTCACAGAAACCCAACACTGCGAAAGAAAAGAAGTGTAAACCATTCTCCATCAGCCCTACCCTGAGTGTTTTAAAAGAGCCACTCCAATGCTTCTTTGAGATGCACCCTAAATGGTGTCATATTCCAAACAACTGCTCTTAGAGGGGGAATGATGAACTACAAGCAACTCAGTTTAACTGTCTAACAGAAGAAACTGTCCTCTTCACCATACAGATACGCAAAATTGTAATCAAAGCCTTCTTTTTGCCATCTGTATAAGGTACTCTGCAGTATGTCACCCTGTTTTGTTGTGAGCATAGTCTTATAAGGAAGACTCTGTCATATTCTGAGGGTCAAAGTTACAAGGCTGTTAGAAAATGCTGTGAGTCACTCCAGAGAACACCGTGTTTCATTGCAGTTGGGCTACTATGATGCTAGACTATGGTGACCTTTTTATGTGAGTGCCAACAATCTCGCTCACCAAAAATGGCAGAACCATGGCTGAACAGGATCCAAGGAACAATAAGATACAGAGCATTAAAGAATGTTTCTGAGCCAAACATAACACACAGAGG
>NW_015773091.1:0-823 GCF_001515625.1 Sinocyclocheilus rhinocerous
AAACATTTCAAAAGCTATTTCAGTACTATTGCTTAATACCCTTTAATCTCAAGCTGGTACTTTTAAATGGAATAAGCAACTATCATAAAATTGTGTAGTTATGACTTCACAAATCAAAATGTTCTTTTGAATTTTTTCAGGATTGTGCTGCCATAGAGATGAGGCAAAACAAACAAATGCAGTTGGGAATGTACAATATTTTTTATTACCATCTCATTTGAACACTCATTAATCGGAACTGTAGACATTATGTTTTGCCTCACATTTTCAGAGCTTTCAGGGTCACCCTCAAAAATGGAATGAAACAAAGTGGAAAATCAGAGCAGTAGTGTAAGATGGTCAAACGGGAATGTACACAAAGCTCTCCTTCATGAGACATTTACTTCAGTCATTTTCACAAGATATCAACAATTTTATAGTGGATGACAAAATTAACTTCACAAATCATCTTCCCCATCACAGTAGATTAGACTGGAATAATTATAAGTGCCTGACTGTTTCATTCTGCTTTGCTGGATGAAAACATAAATCCCCTACCCACCCCAAAAACAGCATATTCAAGTGCTCTAGAAAACAAAAATGTAAGCAATAAGACAAAATAAACTCACAGATTTAGTGGGTTATTCCCCCTGTAAAACAATCCAAACCCAAGATCCCACATCAAATTAACTAACTAGGCCATAAGCAAATAGAGCTTATTAGTGGTCTCCAGTGAAGAACTTTCAAAACTGAACTCTAAAACCCCTGATGTGCTCATAGTTAAACCATTTTTTAGATCTTTAACATTTTAGACAAACAGAATTGATTTGTGAACCTGTTGTGT
>NW_015773092.1:0-823 GCF_001515625.1 Sinocyclocheilus rhinocerous
CCCGCTATGACACGATTATGCGAGATACTACATTTGAGAACAAGAAAGTGAAATATTGCTGTTTTGGTCTCTTCACAGATTGGGTATATATATATATAATTTGTTTTTGTTTTTTTTACATGTAGAACAACCCAAACTTTATGAATATTGGACGTTATGGCGCATTTGAAAATTAGTGTGAAAGTAGTGTGGTAGCACTACCAGATTTGTCCACTTGGTGCGAATTGAAACACGGAACGATTTTAGTTGCCAAAAAACTAATTTCCTGTCGCCGATTTGTGTGACTTCAATCTGCATTGTGTCCCCGTATCTGAACACGAATGTAGTCTGAATTCTAATCAGAATACTGATAGAACATAATTTAGTCTCTTTATTAACATCCATTGCAGGTCTAGGACACTTTAGTCTCAATATGATGCCTAAACAGGGAGTTCAGAGAGAACTAGTTATTCTACAGAGCTTATCTATAACTGCTTTAAAGGAAAGAGGCTAAAGCCAGAACAAAAGAAAGAGAGACACAATAACTTAAGAAGAAAAGCTGAGTCAGTCCCAGACACCTTGACGATGATACATGAGCGACATGTGACAATACAGGATTGGCAAAAGGCCTCATGCCAGACCAGTCTAAACTTATTTGTGGTATGTCAGTCATGTGATTTCTCTGATTTTTCTCAGTGAGGTTCCCAGCAGGTTTGACATGTAGGCCTATTTGCTTTATTTTTACTTAACACAAATGAACAACCACCGTAAAAGTTCAAATGTCTGAAACCACTAATGAAGCACTCCTTTTTCATTCCTCTATTTTTTCTTTTTTGCATTTTTT
>NW_015773093.1:0-823 GCF_001515625.1 Sinocyclocheilus rhinocerous
GCAGATTTTATGGAAATAAACTTCAAAAAATATCTTTTAAGTGCAAAAAACATTCTTTGTTGTGTTGTATGTTCATGCTAATGTGCTGCTCTAAAGAAAACCCCCGTGCTTTCAAATCAATTTCATATTGTCTGACGTGGGCGATCTCAACCATGATCTACACGGATGTTTCCCAACCTTATTTCTGCTCTTTTGTTAAAGCAGTAAAGTTACACAGCTACAGGTGTGTTGCTGGGTTTTAAAGCAGGTTTGATTGGTGTTTATATCAGTTTCACTGTCCACTCGATTCACGTAGATGTGTCCAGAGCTGTGTGAGATCACTACCATGCTGCTGTTGTGGAGGTGTGTAGGGTGTTCAATAAAAACATTTTGTAGCATTTCTATTGGTTTTTATCATTCTTAAAGCTCTTCATTCCAAACATAGGCCTACTACAAGCTAGCCAGTGTATTCAGCAGGTGTAATGTAATCTAAGTTGCTTCAGAGGTATTGCAAGTATTACGTACAACAATAATAAAACTGCATTGACATAAAAAAGGAAATTTAGTAATGGTACTTAAGTACTTTTAAAAGCAAGTAGGCCTACTTCTGTACTTTTACTTAAGTAAAAATGTCTTTACAACTTTCACTTGTACTGGAGTAATATTTGACCAGCTCTCACTGTATTTTTTAGTCTATATGTTGAGTGCAAATATTTGAATGCGGTTCAACTCGTCCAGAGGAAGACACGTGTTTAACACACCGGAAGTCGTTGGTTTAGCTCCACCCCGCGCGGGCGAATTTGAAAGAAGACGAGCAGATTCGTTTACACCCGAGAACAGAGAT
>NW_015773094.1:0-823 GCF_001515625.1 Sinocyclocheilus rhinocerous
GGAAACGCTTCCTCTCGAGCCGCAAGACAACCGTAAAGATGCCGTCGATCGAATTCGACGAGTAAGTTCTTCGTATGAATGAAACCATATAGTTTTATTTATGCTTATTCCGGTATAACAGGCATGTAATATCTTGTGTTTTCCACAGCTCAAAGCCTAGCTGGGCCGATCAGGTGGAGGAAGAGGGAGATGAAGGTAACTTACGAGGCCGCAGCGCAGCCTCGCGCACGTGTTTAAACACTCATTAATTAAACTACACTCATTACATTAGACTACTCTACCGATAGTGAAAGTTACAGTCAGTGAGCGGGATGTCAGCCTGACAGAAAAAGGCAGCTGGTGCTTTGTGCGTGGACGGTTCTATATTGTACTATGCTAATGCTATATATAAGTTACACATGCACTATGCTATACTAACGTTACTTGTTTTATGCTACACCCATCTGTAAAATATTACACATCGTGCTGTTATTCTTTGACATTACATCGTACCGTGTTGTGCAGTGTATATACTATCATGATGCTAAATTGTACCATACTGTATGTCAGTATAGTGACAACAATTAGACAAATGGAGGATTGGTTTTTGTTGAAAAAGAATTAGGGCTGAAAATAACCTGTGCAACGGGGTGCATATGTTTTTAACATCAAAGATTTTGTGTAAAATAAATTATACGAGTATACAAGGAAAAGTGTATATTTCAGGTGCTGTACTTGATTACAATTTCTACAGTTTTCCACCATTTAATTCGTCTTAAGTTTTTTTAACAATTTCAGTATGTGACAGTAAACATTAATATTTCATCAAGTCAGTTAATGTGAG
>NW_015773095.1:0-823 GCF_001515625.1 Sinocyclocheilus rhinocerous
TTAAAGAGCCATTTAAAAGTGTACGAGCAATGAAGGGATTGTTCACCCAAAAATAAGAGTGAGTAAATTGTTTTTTGTTGATTGATTTTTATTTTATTTATTTTATTTTTGAATTCTGAAGTTGTTCCAAACCTGTATGAGTTTCTTTCACAAAAATATATTATGAAGAATGTTGGTAACCAAAAAGTTGACCGTAACCATTGATATCCATAGTATGGGAGAAAAAAATGCTATGAAAGTCAGTGGCTAGTGGTAGCTGTTTGGTTACTGTGTATGTTTCTGGCTGGTGACGGTGAGAGTCGTCAGTCTTGGCTTTGTGTGAGGAGCTGACACACAGTTTGTGGACCGCAGAGGCTGTTTTGTAAAATCAGCTATGAGTTTTTCCCGATTTCTCCTCTTCAAGCGGGATGAGTGGATGTGATCTAGATGAAGCGCAGCAGGCGTTTGTCTTGACGTGATGTTCTCCTCAGGGCTCTTCTGTACGGAGGAATGAAGGAGTCGCAGCCGCAGGCCGAGGTGCATTTGGAGGACACCCGCGCCGAAGCCTTCGGGATGCTGCTGCAGTATCTGTACACGGGCCGGGCCAGTCTCAGCGCCGCACGCGAGGAGGTTCTGCTGGACTTCCTGGGCCTCGCCAACCGCTACGGCCTGCAGCTGCTGGAGGACTCCACGTCTGAGTTCCTGCGCACGGTGCTGAGCACACAGAACGTGTGTCTGGTGTTCGACGTGGCCAGCCTGTACTCCCTGAGCGCCCTCGCCGCCGCCTGCTGCTCCTACATGGACCGACACGCTCCGGACGTCCTGCTGTCAGACGGCTTCATGA
>NW_015773096.1:0-823 GCF_001515625.1 Sinocyclocheilus rhinocerous
AGTATTAATGTTCAGTGTTAAATACATGGAAAATGACACTGACGAAACACACCCAGACGCGTCTAATAATTATACCAACATTTGTAAATGATGTGGCAAATGGTTGTTTTGTATGTGGTATAGCCTATCACATGTGAACCAGTCGCCGTCGACACCTGCTGGAAAGTAAAACATCCATTAAAAGCGCATTTGCTGAAATTCCTATTATTTCTGGAATTGGCTTTTTTATTTGAATTGTATAATTTGGACGACACTGTTGTAGAGTCTGATCTGTAAAACTGATTGCATGCTCTAGGTGTGTCCGGCGCAGAAACAGACGAGATGTCAGTGATGGAGGGAGATTCCGTTACTCTACACACTGATCTTACAGAAATACAGAATGACGATACCATACTGTGGATGTGTGGACCCAAAGGATTCGTCATATCTCAAATAACGAGAAAGAACGATTTGACCTCATTTTTTGTCACTGATGAGGCTGAATTCAGAGGCAGATTGCAGGTGGATCAGAACACTGGATCTCTCACCATCAGAAACACCAGAATCAGACACTCTGGGCAATATAAACGAACAATTTCTAGAGAAAAGACTACGATAAAAATATTTAATGTTACTGTCTTTGGTGAGTATCAAGTCTTTCAATGTAACAATGATCGTGTTTGGATTAATAATTATATCATTCCATAAGAGACGCCATAAGAGATATCACAAATGTGTTTGAAATCATTTTCTTTGCTGTTAAATTAGTGACACTTACATGTATTATAAGTAAAACATCACTAAGAGAGATTTATTTTCCAGAGGCAGTTGGTGAGACGGATGG
>NW_015773097.1:0-823 GCF_001515625.1 Sinocyclocheilus rhinocerous
TCCAGTGTCTACACAGGGTGCGACATCGATCGGTTGACGCCGTCCCCGGGTGACTCTCCGCGCTCTCAGATCATGCCTGGCGCAAGATATGCCATGACTGGTTCTTTCCTGCAGGACCAATTTGTCAGCTCGTATGCCAAGTCCCGCTTTCACCCTGGCGTCGGAGGCGCTCCTGGCACGGACCGCAGCGTCCCACTTAGTAACAGCTTGCTCTCCCCGCAACAAACCGAGGAGACCACGGTGGCCTCCCCGCAGCGATGGTTTGTCACCCCTGCCAACAACCGACTGGACTTTGCCGCCTCGGCATACGATGCTGCCGATTTTGCCGGTAACGCGGCAACCCTTCTGTCGTACGCAGCTGCTGGCGTTAAAGCGCTGCCCCTGCCCGGCGCGGGATGCTCTAACAGACCCCTGGGGTATTACGGCGAGCCGCCGGGGTGGGGCCCCCGCACGCCACCGCAATATTGCAGCAAGTCCAGCTCTGTCCTGTCTTGCTGGCCATCCAACTCCGTGGGGAGCAGAACCTCCTCCACTTACCTGGTCCCTGGCCTCGAGGACGGAGACGCCATCGCGTCAGAGAGGTCACCGCTAGGCGTCGCGGATGAGTCCAAACCCAAAGACCTGTCTGAATCCAGCTGGATAGAAACCCCGTCCTCAATTAAGTCGATCGATTCGAGCGATTCTGGGATTTTCGAGCAAGCCAAGCGGAGGAGGATTTCGCCATCTGCCACGCCGGTTTCCGAGACATCGTCTCCATTAAAATCTGAAATGTTGACGTCGAGGGAATGCGAGAAAAACTGCTCCAAGGACATCGGCTACTACA
>NW_015773098.1:0-823 GCF_001515625.1 Sinocyclocheilus rhinocerous
TCTCCAAATCTGATGAAGAAACAAACTCATCTACATCTCAGATGACCTGAGGATGGGTAAAGTTTTAGCAACTTTTTAAATTATTTTTGGGTGAACTTGTGCAAAAATGTACACGTTGAAATATTATAACTCACAAACAAGAACAGAAGCAAGAAACAGAAAAGTTTAATATTTTTCAGCTGCCATATAAAATACGAAATGTCTTAGAATTACAGTGTTTTGTAGTACAGTAAAATTATACATGTGCAAAACACAAAATGAAATCCCAATAAGACAAAAGACATAAAAATAAAGTGCACCACGCTACTGTAACAACAGAAATTACACAGTAATTACACACAAAACTAAAAGCACCAAAAACTACACCAACATCTAGATCAACTGCTACATTATGATGATAATAACACATTAAGCTGGAGGATGATGCATTATGAGGATGTTTTTCTCTGAAGTCTCTCCCACACTCCGGCTCGGTGTTCAGCCGTCAGGCAGGGCTCAAGGAGCATCTCGATGCTCTCCGCTCTTCTTCTGAAACGCTCTCGGTCTCTGGCCATCTGCATCCAACAAGAGCCGTCCCTTGCGGCCCGGCTCGCGAAACTCCACGCCACCAGGGGGCGCACAGTCAGCTGATCACTGAAACACACCTGCAATAACACAAAACACAGGCCTGTTATCAGAGGAGCACACACTAGAGTTTCTGTTCAAACCCTAACCTTACGCATGTTAGTCATGCAGCTGGCATTATAGCAACTATAATCTGCTGACAAGACCGTGACACATTCACATTCACCGACTTTGTCTTATGAACCTTTTATTTCTGGCC
>NW_015773099.1:0-823 GCF_001515625.1 Sinocyclocheilus rhinocerous
CTTTGCTGGCCCAACTTAAGCTTCCTGCTTTGTTGGCCCAGGAGCCTGCCACAGAGCCCGCTCCAGTCCGGGAACATTCAGAATCCACTCCAGAGCCTGCTCCAGTCCGGAAGCCCGCAGAGTCCACTCATGAACTCGCTCCAGTCCAGGAGTCCATTCCCGAGCCTACTCCAGCTCCTCCCAAGGTGGCAGCTTCTGCTGCAGAACCTCCCGAGGTGGCTGCGTCCGCTTCAGCTCCCCTCTGGGAAGTGGCGTCCACTCCTGAACTCTCAGTCTGCCATGTCATGGCCAAAGAGACTGTTGTTGAACTGTCTGCCTGCCCTGTTACGTTCAAGGAGACCATTGCTGAGCTGTCTGCCTGTCCTGTTACAGCCATCAAGGCTGTTACTAACCTCTGTGTTCTTTTTTTGCAGTCCTGCCTGAGCCGCTAGGGGGTTCATCTGCCTTGTCAGCTCTGCAGAGCTGGTCGTCTGCTCTGCCTTTTGCTGCCTTCCAAACTCCTGGCTCCGCCCGGGTCGCTGTTCGGCCGGATCCTCACTGGTCTGTTCCTCCGGTTCCGCCTTGGTTATCCGTCGGGGTTCCTGTTTGTCCGGAGCCTCGCTGGTTTGTCCTGCCGGCCCCACCCTGGCCTCCTGCTCCACCTTGGCACCCTGGCCTATCTCTGTCTCCAGGCCCTCTTCCACTACATGGGCCTGGCCCGCCATCCCTCCCCCTGATCCGCCTCTGTTCCGCCTCCCTCCTGGATTTCGTAGACTTTTGTTGGAGCGTCTGGAATCCACTCCTTAAAGCGGGGGTCATGTCACAGCCATCTGCTGGAGTGCCC
>NW_015773100.1:0-823 GCF_001515625.1 Sinocyclocheilus rhinocerous
AAAGAATAAAAATACACTTGGTGTACTTGGTTTAATCATGTAAAATCATAAATATCTGCATCAATATACAGTACATTTCATCTTAGTGTACGCACATGAGATTACACTCCATCATCATATTGAAAATAAGGCTTATGTTTGGGATAAACTGATTCCTGTTAACAATCATTTGTCTAAAACAGATAATAAACTTTGGTTGGAGGATAATTTTCATAAATTTGAGATCGGATGGATAGATTAAGACACCAACGTGTATTAAAAACAAATTAAAAAATGCCTTACATGCTCAAATGAAAGAAAACAAACTTGAAGATGGCATGATGCTCGATTAAATAAATCCCATAGATGAGACAAATGCATCAACACTCAAGTGTCCATTAAACAGTATTGGCTTCTACTTCATTTCAGTCTAGAACATAGTCATATTTGTCAGATGTATTTCCACCAATCAGGACCTGAAGAAGGCGGAGCCAAGCTCGCTCTTGGGAACCGGGATCTGCTTAGTTCTTAAAGACGTCTAGATAAGAGAGAGAACAGATGCAGTGACTTTTAGTTATTAAAAATCTAGAAAATAGAATTTAGCTGCTGCAAACCAGACACTTACCTCTAGAAACTGTTTAAGTCTGGTTACAGAGCCCATCTGACCGGTGCTGGTGACCGCTTCGATTCTGAGGAAAGAAGGTTTAGTTTAATCAATAAGAGCTGTTTTACACCATACTTGTTTTTGGTGATTTAATCACAATTTACACCTGATAATTAGGGATGTAATGATTAACCGTGAGAATCGATTCAAATATGTGACGATTCAAATCGGTTGAGATGC
>NW_015773101.1:0-823 GCF_001515625.1 Sinocyclocheilus rhinocerous
ATCAGCATATTAGAATGATTTCTGAACGATCATGTGACACTGAAGTAATGGCTGTTGAAAGATTCTGCTTTGCCATCACAGGAATAAATGCTAAAATATACACTGTAAAATGATTTTTCAAAGTTACAAATTAAACAAAGATTGAGTGTTTTATAAGAAAGTACTATTTCAGTCTTAAAAATTTCAAGTTTGATTTAACATGTTACTTGTCATTTCTTTAAATCACTTTTCTGGTAGTTTCTGGTAAATAATTCCAAAGTAAATCCTACACCAATTTGTCAGTGTATTAAAATAGAAAACAGCTATTTAAATTGTAATATCATTTCTGAATATAACTGTTTTTACTGTGTTTTTGAACAAATACAATCAAAAACATTTCAAAATATTACCCCAAACTTATGAATAATAGCATATGTAACAATCAGCATTCGCATAGACAGCAGTTTAATCGGCTGCTGTCACTCATGTTACTGCATGTCACCAACTCTCATTGAAAATGAGTGAATTTTCTGTGTGACAGGGACTGTAATAATATCAATCTATAGTTGTGTTTCTTGGTTAAGAGTGTGTTTTGTGTTCCACAGGTACGAGAGGCAGCTATAACAACCCTAGTGGAGGTGTATCGGCATGTGGGAGAGAGAGTGAGGGCAGACCTCAACAAAAGAGATCTACCATCTGCACGGTTAGTATGATTTACTGTTCAACCCACAAGCTTTTTACAAATCTTAGTTTTATCAATTTAATGACACTGTGCTAAGCCAGCAAGCATCATCAGGGTTCTACAGAGCGACCATTTCAGTCGCATTTGCGACTGAAAACTACT
>NW_015773102.1:0-823 GCF_001515625.1 Sinocyclocheilus rhinocerous
AGCTACTGTAGGCACTTATCTGCTTACCTTGCGGCTGTGAAACAAGGTATTTAACAGGGGAAGGTCAGGTGTAAAATAGAGATCCGCCACACTGCGTGACGAACCTCTGATGAGGAAATTCATCAAAACCGTCACCGTGTCTGGCAGTTTCTTTTTCCAGTACCTATTTTCTCTCTTTCTCTCTCTCTCTCTCACAGCACAGACCATGTCATTCTAAAAGAGGAGTTCATTAAATGTTCACAGTTTTGCATACACTCTGGCACATGGTTGGCTAGTTTGCCAAATTTTTTCTAGGAAATCTTCATCTTATTCTATTTGATCACTACACATGATATACTTGTTTGCTTATAATGCATATTTTAAGGCAGTACATGCTTGACTTGACAAATGACAATAATAAGTGAGGAGGACAGGGTTCATTCCCTTGTTTCAGTGGTGTCATGTTTCCAATCTCTGATATTGTTTTTGCTCTGGCAAATGTTTCAAGTTATGAACCAATTACCTGCATGGGTGTCTCTCTTGCATTTTATTGGAATGTAATAGAATGCTGGTCTTCGTATGATGCCATTATTGCTGAAATGTGAACGCATGTTAGTAAAAGCATGGCCATTTCTTTTACATTTCCAATCTATTACATCTCACAGGGCCATAAGGGGAAGCAACACACCCCCAGGCCTGCATCAAATCAGACCTCTGCTCTTTCTGAATCATGTACTCATGGAAAAAATATAGCCATTTGTAACTGTCTTCGGTTGCATGCTGATTCCAGTCTGAGAAAGTTATGATTAGAATGACTCCCATTCCAAATAAGAATGTACAGCAT
>NW_015773103.1:0-823 GCF_001515625.1 Sinocyclocheilus rhinocerous
TTTTGACAGTTGCAGTGAAATCTCTTGTGTATTATGCGGCATTTAACACAATTACTGTACTGTTTGTCACAAATGTGCAAGAAAACAATGCAGTTAATTAAAATAGTAAATAGTAATACATACTGGCAAGCTGGGCAAAAAGATACATATGTACCTTAGACACAGACACAGTAAACTGCTCAGCAAATAATGCACTTTATGTATCCCCTCATGCAACATTAAACCAAATGCAAAATTAAAACATCAAACAACATCATCCAATCAGCAAGCAGTGGTCAGGACCTATTACGAGTGTCCCATACTCTGTTATTCTTTACAATATAGCATAACATTTACAGTAAGTGAACAACCAGCGAACAGAACTGGATATGTCCACAGGGGGCATATATCTGTTTCAGACAAGCCTTCAAACAAACAAATGAAATTGTAAACGCAGCATAACGTGGGGTAAATTTACTCCACTGCTGCAACTTCTGCAACCAAAGTGCATTTGATGTTACATTATAGTTTCACATAAACCAAAAGGTCAAATGAGCCAAGAGAGGTTTAACCCTGAGAGTGAGGTTCGAGAGTAGAAAACAGCATGCATGGCTCATGCAAAATCATCAAATGATGCCAAATTGGTTGGCTACGCTACACTCGCTTGCAGCGATCACACCACACGGGTTGTGGCACGATGTAAGGTTTGAGAGTGTGCTGCTCACCCTGGGTTTTTGGATTTGAGCCAGTTGAGAAGGGCGTCCTTATTGAAGGCAGCAGTGGCTGCACTGTTGCTGTTGTTTCTCTGGATGTTGGCGATAGTGTCTGAGTTTTTCACCACCTC
>NW_015773104.1:0-823 GCF_001515625.1 Sinocyclocheilus rhinocerous
CCAGAAACCCAACAGAGAAGTGGTAAAGCAACAAACATGACACAATAGCGTCTTCTTTAGGGTCTGAGGTCCTGGTTGGTTACTTTTTCCACTAAACAGTTTTGTAACACTGCTGCTGCTGCTACTGTTTCTCTATGGTTCTGCTTGTTCAAGTAGAGGAGGCTATCTAAATTAGTAGGCATGCTCTCCTTGTTCCAAGCAGAATAAAGCTCCACCTGTGTGGGTAACAGTGGGAGTGAATGAACGGATGAAGCTTATTGGATGTGTATCCACTGCGTGAAGAGTGTGGGTTTCTCTGGAGACGTCTGGCTCCAGCTTTTGCTGCTCAAATGACATGCCAAGAAACAACTGTCTTCCTAAAAATGAGTCCCATTTGGTTTCTTTTTCAGTCTCGGACACACTGTACCTCTGTGCATTCATTTGAGATGACACTAAAAACTTTTTACTAAAAGTTTTACATACTAAGGCTCATTATACTGGTTGTCTGTTCTAATTAACCCTTCGCAAAGACCCGCCCCCGTAGTTACTGCTGCTATGTCCGACAAGCCATGCCGCTCTCACACCACAAATGTTCTCACACAGTGAAAAATATATTGTGGAGCAAAGACAAATAAGAGAAATAAACATTAATGAAAATTAGAAGGTATTTTATTTCAACCGCATAAAGACGTCAATACACACCATTAAGTCCACCGATGTTAATCTACTCTCCTGTCTGATTTGTTTGATATGATTGGTCAGATTGCCTGTCAATTAAGCTCCCTGTGAAGGGTCAATTACACCATGTATTCTAATAGAAACAATAATACTTCAAAAAAAAAAA
>NW_015773105.1:0-823 GCF_001515625.1 Sinocyclocheilus rhinocerous
CAGTGAAACATCCAACTGGATTGCAGCAAATACCAAGGTACTAAGGACCCAAAAACACTCAGATGAGATCTATGAAGATAATCGGTTCACTTTTATTATTTATTTGTTTATTTTATTGTGATGAAGATAAAGTTGTACTACTTTAATCCCATACTGTGTCCAGAGAGAAAAGGAGCTTTGTTAAACAGGTCTGGCCATTTGTTTAACAAATTCATTTACATTAATTTGACTGTAGTAACAAACAGAGATGCAGGACGAAAGAGTGAAGATATAGAAATTTCTCAAATCTTCACTTTGCAAAGTGAATTTTGGTCAATACAATACTTAAATTTAAATGAGCTGAAGGGTAAGTTTATTTTCTTGTGTAATCAGCAGCATGCCACAGATGCTCAGTAAAGAGTAAAGTTGTGTGTAACCCAAAATATTCCTTTAATTTAATTGGGTATCCCTGTTTTTCTCAGGAATGTCCCAAATGTCATGTGACCATTGAAAAAGATGGTGGCTGTAATCACATGGTGTGTCGAAACCAGAGTTGTAAAGCAGAGTTCTGCTGGGTTTGTCTCGGCCCTTGGGAACCTCACGGCTCTGCTTGGTGAGTCTGCTTCACCTCTTATTAATGCTTATGTTTTTATATACTTGTGGAACATTGAACTAACATGTACCTATCACACTGATTACAGGTACAACTGCAATCGCTACAATGAAGATGATGCCAAGGCAGCCAGAGATGCTCAAGAGGTACTTTAAGTCATTATTTGACCCAACGTCTGTCATCCACATTCAATTCAATTCAAGTTTATTTGTATAGTGCTTTTCACGATGC
>NW_015773106.1:0-823 GCF_001515625.1 Sinocyclocheilus rhinocerous
AAATTTTAATATAGCATTTTCAGACATAATTACTTTTATTAAGTTTTGCATTTGTATATATATTTTGAAATGATCAAACACTACTTTATCATGGCTGATTTGCTGATTGTACCCCAAAAATTGCTCTGTATTTTCATATTTCTTAATAATGGTGGTCATTTTAACCGCAAGTGTTTTTAAGACATTTTCTAATCATGTCCACAATTTTTGGACGGTTCATATAGCAAGTGTCACGAAAGTCACCAAGTTTCGTACCATTGCAATAAAGTATAAAATGTAAAAAAAATAAAAGCAGCATTTTTGGGTGTAATCTGTCCGAAGCCCAGCGGTGGGTTAAAGGAACACAGCAGAAGCGATCTGATGACATGCTGAAGTGCTGCTGCTACTGAAGCTCCTGTAGATTGAGAGCAAACCCTGCAGCGACTGTGTTCATAACGCCGACACTCGATCGCTCTGTTGACACGCAGCCGCAGCTCCTCAGGGTTTGGTTAGTGACCCGCTGCTGCTGGAATGCCCAAACTAACCCGCTCAATAACCCATCTAACTGAGCTCACGCTGCGGGAGGAATGCAGGAGTCTGATCAGCTGAGAAACACTCATCGTGTCCACATGTGTTCCTGATATACGGCTCGTGTTTGTTTGGAGTTCAGCGGTCATTCTGAGGTCTGAACGCACTTCCAGAATCAGCAGCACATCACGGCCCTTTAACAGCAAACTCTGTTATTCTGTCAAGTCTTATAAACCAGCAATAAACCCAAAGAAATCAAACGAGATCACAAGAAATTATCATTTATCTCTAGATTATTCACAAAAAACATATTTGT
>NW_015773107.1:0-823 GCF_001515625.1 Sinocyclocheilus rhinocerous
ATTAGAATTTCCTCACTTTGTGTGTGTGTGGTTGTGTGAATATGTTCATGATAATGTTTGTGTGCAGGGGTGAAACGAACCTTCCCTCCAGCCTACGTACATGAACCACGGCACCATTTTTTTAATATAATTTTCTGCACAACATCATTTTCTCTTGTAGAGCTTGTGTTTGTCTCTCTTGTGTTCTGTAGAGAGGAACACACAAACTGAGTTACTGTACTTCTCTGTCAGCAACTGTCACCTCTACTTTACCATTAACCCTCTTGAAGATATTTAAATGAATCTTGAATTAATCCATTTTAAATTGATTTTTAAAAATATCACTGGCAAATGGCAAACTGTTATACTCCTGCAAATTACTTGTAAAAGAATACACCACACACTTTTCTATTGAAAAGACCAGTGTGGTCACCAGCACATTTGTTTTGGATGCTGGTGTGGCTTTGTAACTAGCTTAACCAGCAAAATTCTCTTGGTCAAAGAGTTTGTTAAAAGATAATATTGGTTGATCAGCATTTAATAAGATGCCCATGCCGGTTCGCTGGCTAGACCAGTACCAAATCTGCACTGATCAGTTTAAACCAGCTTGGACCAGCATGGAAATTCATTTGGTCAAAATGTTTTACCTGTACTCCTTCTGTTAATTATAAGTTATGAGCATTTGGACAGGTATATGGCACTGAGTTATATGTAAGGTATATCTGGCACTGAGTTATATGTAATGCAGTTAAAGTTGCACATAATGAATCAAGTCAGGTTTGCATTTACATCACCTATACTGCTGTGTTTTTAAATAAGTGATTTTCACTCATGCTGTTCCTCA
>NW_015773108.1:0-823 GCF_001515625.1 Sinocyclocheilus rhinocerous
AAAAACATGCTTATCATGGAAGAGGTGTAGTCAAGTCATTGTAGGTATGAATTGCATTTTTTGTGTATTTTGGAATAAATTAATAAATAAGGCAAAAAAAAAAGAGCAACACATTAATAACCTCTTTGAATTATGAAATCTTGGTTGTACCATAAAATTGTTGGTTCTTATTTTGGTAGTGCAATTAGAGCTTGAGGCCAAACAAAGTAGATCTTACCCCAACCCTTATCCATCCAGCCTCAGATTGGTTTAAACGGGAAGATACATATCTTAAATGGGTTCTGTGATGAGTCATTTAACAGACCTCCGTAAGTTAGACAACAAGATTCATGCCAAGGATCCACGCTACTCAGAAAACACTTCTCATTTCCCATAGTGCACTGTGCGAACATGTAGAGATTAGCTGTAACGAATGTTGCTCTTTCATTTTATGCCATTTCTGAATAGTACTCTCACGATTATTTTCCCTTTAGATTTCAGCAAATCAATCAATTACCTTCATAATGGCTGTTCAGAATGCTCAAGGTAGGAATAGTTTTCTCTCTGTTATTATGCGAAAGTGTACCGTTCCTCCTCTGGCCTTTCAAACCTTCACAAATACGTTTCTAGTTTCTTTCCTCCAAAGAGTGGGATTAAAAAAATAACACTGCGCAATCCTACTCTCGGGTACACATAATAGCTCCTTAATGTCATGTATTGAGAATTCTCGCTAGATTTGTGCCTTGAAGGTCTCATCAGTGATCAAGGAGTTGTTCTCAGAGGGGGCTGATTTATCAGTTTATAGAAGGTCTCATGTGCCTAGAGTGGACCGAGGTCCGTATGA
>NW_015773109.1:0-822 GCF_001515625.1 Sinocyclocheilus rhinocerous
ATGTTATTTTAATATATATATATATATATATATATAATGAAGATAATAATTATAGATAATAAAGATTAGAAGATAATAAAATATTACAGAAAAAAGACACAAAGAGAAATTTTCCTGACCAATTTACTTTTAGATTAAAAATGTAAAATAACAATATTAATGCTTACAGATGGCTTAATTTTCAAACTTTTATGCTGACTAAAATTGCAGGAAGTTCTTAAAGCTTGTTGACAAGTGCCAACAAGTGACTGCGATTTCGGTTTCTATTTCAATTAATTGTGCAGCAAAAAATCTAACAGCCGCCCTAGCAACCAGACAACACCACCCTAGCAACACTAATAGGCAGCACATCTGTGTGGCATCCAACACTATATATAAGCACATTTACATATCTTCCATATGTGCAGTAAGCAGATGCAAAATGCATATTTAAGATGTGACTGTAAGCTGAGAACAAACCGATCAGCGCTGAATGATTCACAAACTGGTCCTTCCACTCTTAGAGCGACAGATGGCAGGCAAAAATAGATCCACGTCTAATCTCATCATACAGATTGTATAAGCTCAAATGTCGCCCTGAGGAAACATCGTTCAAGCCTGGACTCTTAAATGAAGGACGCAGTAGTTGCACTACAGCCGTTAGATTCTAATGTCGTTTGGTGTTTTGAATAATCAAATGGCGTGATGTTTTTTTGCATTAACACCCGTCAGGTTTCTCTGCCGATGTCCAGACCGTGTTCTCATACGGTGACCCACTGCAGGCTGCCAAACACATTCCTCCCTGTTCCATGATGCAGATGCCCATGTTTGAGGACAATCTGG
>NW_015773110.1:0-823 GCF_001515625.1 Sinocyclocheilus rhinocerous
CGGCCGATAGTGATCGGTAGCCTATCAATCGGAGCACCCCTAGTGCTTTCTAAGTTATATATATTCCATTCAGAATTTGTATAAAAACTTTGGTTACATGCTTAGAGGACCAAAGGCCAAGTACACGCTGCAAAGCTTCCACCCTCAGTGGTTTGATTCTGGAACCGGGCCTGACGTAGATACATGTATTTACAGCTGGATAATGAAAGGTGTGTAATCTGGGTCTGTATAAAAGGTGTTTATTGTGTTTGAACTGGTTTTGCACAATTGCTCGAGGATCTTGCTGAGAGTGACGAAGGGCTGTGAAGAAAAGGTTGTGTGAAAAGCCTTATGGATATGGAGATGTCCTGGCATTTTTTATGCAAATTACTAACCTTGAGCACGTGGTCACTCATTTAGAATACTCTCAATTCAGTAATATTAGAACAAGGTTAAGAACATGTTGCGAATTTGGTAGAAGTTATCCAAGCAATTATTAGTGCATGAGACCCACTGTTGTTAAGATAAGCAGTCATTTTGAGAGGTTTCGTAAAACTTACCGATGACGATGAGGGTGTAGTTAATGTTGACGCTACCAAAACCATTGGTGGCTTTACAAATGAAAGTCCCAGCATCCTCTGCCTCCACCTCTTTAATGCGGAGGGTTTGCTGAAGGACTCTGAAGCGCATCCAACCGCTGTGGATGTTTCGACCGTCTTTGGTCCACATGATGAGGGGTGGCGGATCGCCCTCCACAGGACACTGAAGTTTCATGGTACGTCCAATTCTGACGGTCTGTCGGTGAGCTACCTTCTCTGCTACACGTGGAGGACCTACAGAGAAC
>NW_015773111.1:0-823 GCF_001515625.1 Sinocyclocheilus rhinocerous
TGGGGATTACCGACAAACTCTCCGGGTGAGAGACAGGCGCTGAAGCTCCCATGTGAGAAACAGATGTGCGGCGGAGGTATTATAAGTTTTCAGAATCCCAAACCTAAATGTTAGTAGCTTATAGAAGGAAACAGAGAGATAGAGAGGACAACTCTCTGAAACCGAGGATGACAGAAATCACACTTGTCTTCTTCTTTTTTTTTTTGGATATGCTTCTACAGGCGTCACAATGAGACAGCCCCCTCCCAGCGTCAGCTGCTAGCTAGTGTCTCCAGGAAGAGCTGAGATTACCTAAAGCTGATTGGTCAACTTAATGTGCTATAGACGCCACCATTAAAAAGACTGAGGACTTAAAAGTGTCATTATATTCGAAAGATCAATGCAAAGTCGTCGAATCCATGGGGACCATAGGGAAAGATTAGAAAAAAAAGATGTTTACAGTCAGTAAGTCCTTGTAACATGCAAATATTTAGATATGTATGTAACATGCACAATAACATAAATTACATTGCACCATGAAATATATTGTTAGAAGGAAAGCACAAAACAGAATATATGTACACTGGCAGAGGGGGAAAAACAGTTTGGAATCCCATTAATTATTCTTTAAATAAAATAAGTTTTGTGTTGTTTCTGATATGAACATCTTTTACTTGTTACATCTTTTCCAAGTCTATATTTCCACTTCAAAATTGAACAAATGAATGAATGAATAAATAAATAAAATTCTCTGATGGTATCAATCTGTCAAATAATGATGTTGATTATGTCAAATCCATTGTCAAAAGGCAAGTTAAAGGTAGGGTGGTGAGTCATCTTGCCC
>NW_015773112.1:0-823 GCF_001515625.1 Sinocyclocheilus rhinocerous
ATATAATTAAATTTGACAGCTGTTTGTCGTTCATGTTGACCATTTCTCAGAACAATTAAATAAGCATCCCAAAGGCCAATGCAGAATACAAAATACTAATGAGATTTATGGTAATCTGTAGTTGAATTAAAGTCACATTAAACACCCACACCTTCATTTCAAGATTTTTTTCTACTATTATTATTATTTTTTGCCGTCCTCAGCTCGTGTGTGTGGGCATGTTTACGTTTAAGTCTCTCAAGTAGCATTTCAGATCTTGAACGAGATCCAAAGACAAAAGCGGCTTATTACAAGTGGCATGAAATATCCTCACACCTGAAGTACTTATGAAACTTTTACTTTTTTAATCATTAAATGCACTTTTGACAGTCATCAGTCATTTCTTCCAGCAGTGTATTTGCTCTCACAAAGGGCCTCAACATCTCCAGAATATCTAAAGCAACATGCCAGCAGTGCTATATGAAACCCGTCCTCTGCTCATTCACATAGTTTGATCCTGTTCCCAGAAGCATGAATATGCTTGTCGTTAATGAGAAACTCTAATCTTCAAACCTCCTTTATCCCCTTCTCATGGACAGAGATTTCTTTCTGATTTTCTTCCTGGTCAGATTTCTTTAAAGGATCCAGCAGAGCACTGCAGCAAATAAAACCATTCTAGGCAAATCATGTTGGACTTTTATGATGCATGAACTAATGGACAAGAAAATAAATACTTCTGCAAAATTACTGTAAGAAAGGTTATATTTGAAGAGTGTAGAACTGACTTACGTTGTTTCCATTTCTTTCTTTCTTTCTTTCTTTCTTTCTATTTATTTATTTAGCA
>NW_015773113.1:0-823 GCF_001515625.1 Sinocyclocheilus rhinocerous
GACCTATTTCCAGTAATAAAGAAAGAGAAAAAAGAAAGAAAAATTAAAACCATCTGTATGTGTATGTCTATAACAGCATTTTTAAGGGGGATGAAATTAAAGATGCAACTATTTATAAAGGGTTTTACCATGCAAACTACGTCTAAAAGTACTAGAAAAATCTTTTAAAGAAATTTTAATTATATTTTACAATATTTAATAAAAAATAAATATTAAAATTAAATAAGAGAAAGAAAGAAAGAATGAAAAAGAAATACATTTAGATCTCATCCAAAATCAAACCTACAGATTTCAAATTAGACCTACACATCACCTCAAAGAATGAAATCAGGCCTACACAACATTTTCCAATCAGATTACACTTCCATATCGCCTTCCATCAAATTAAAATTAGACCTACACAAAACCTCATATTACACAAACTGACCTACAGAGGATTTCACAAAAATGGGAGTAAATTAGCTGAAATTAGAGGCGTAAATCAGAAGCTATAGAGGCAGAGGTGTGCACATCTCTCAATTCTTATGTTCAGAGCTGTTTGTTTATGTAGTCACATCATAAAATCAGACCTTACAAGAACCTTCTGCAGTCAAATAAGGCCAAAACACGTCTCCTTATTATCCTAAGAGCCACATAACAGAGCGGTCAGTGATCTCTCCACTACTCTCTCAGTCAAACAGAGCTGTTCCCCCCCCTCGGGACGGACCAAATTCCTAAACTGATGAAACAGATCTCCACGATGAAATTGCCAATTACAGAAATTGAATTCAGAGCACTGCTTTGTATGTTGATGAGCCTGGGCTTGTACGATGGGCTCGAGATC
>NW_015773114.1:0-823 GCF_001515625.1 Sinocyclocheilus rhinocerous
AAATGTGAGAGGCTGAATGAGGTTTTACAAATAATCCAACTTCCATGGCAGCAAACCAATTACTGAGGCTAAGATAACCTCTTCCCTGTCAGGAGAAATTAACCATTGTTTCACAAAGGCCAGTCAGCGCTCTCGAGCATCTGCGTCACACTTGTTGCCTAATGTAACGTTAATGTGGCATGAATCATTTGCAGTTCTCAATGCAACACACTTAGTTATTACTTATTTTGAATGAAATGCCAAATGGATAAATGTTGTCCCTCACTCCAAAAGAATACTTCATGATGCTTTCACTTTAATGTAGTTTTACTGCTTTATTCACCTCAAGCATCGTCTCCAGGGTGTTTCTATCCCAACACAGACCTTTATGCCTTCAGCAAATATTTATGTATCATTAAGCAACATCAACAATTCATAATGTAGCAATCTTTGCGTAATTAAAATTAATTAAGGGGGGAAAAAACCCTACTTCTACAAGTTTCTGTGTTTCATGTTAGAAATAATGATGACAGACTTCTGAATTATTGAAAATTTACTCCTCACTCAAAATGGTAATGCATAACAGTCCAGAGACAATTATTCCACTTGCACCACAGTTACCATAAATACATATTTATATATAAGAACTTTCAGGTTTGTAGAAGTACTTCCATATTCCACAAATTAAGTATCTAGCTCAGAAACAGCCTCAGATAATATTACTTCTGCCCAACAGCTGAAATCTTCATGCTTTATTAAAAACATTTTTAAATTAAATAATAATTTTATGTATTGGAGAAATTTAAACAGTTTCATGGTAGTTTTTCCGAAATAAATGTATTTT
>NW_015773115.1:0-824 GCF_001515625.1 Sinocyclocheilus rhinocerous
AAAAATTAGTATGTAGGACAGTAGTAAATGCAAAATAATTGCCACATGACCACACGGTGTTGCATGTTTAATAGCACACTTGTTGCCATTTTGCAGAAGTGTACTTGGAATGTTGTGTATTAGTACACTAGCATAATGCATACTGCACAGTACAGTTTATAGTATGAACAGCTGTTTTTGCTTTAGTATGCAGGACAACGGCAAATGCAAAATGCTAGTGAAATTAAGTATGTTGTATTTTTGCTGCATGTTCTATAGCATGCTACATTGTTGCTATGTTATATACTTACTGGTATACTTGCATAGCATACTGTACAGGATATATTGTGTAGTGCGACCAGAGTTATTACAGTTAACTAAAACTAAAACCATAAGAAAACAGGCATAAATATATAGACATAAAATAATAATAACACTGACAAAAAACAACAAAATTACTAAAATTGTTTTTAATTACAATGAAAAAAATATAAAAATATATTAATAGCATACTTAATCATACTAAAATAATCTTACAGCTTTTTTTGTCCCCCTAAATAGCATGTAGGACATCAATCTGGCAAATGCTTGTAAAAAAAAGTATGCTATATTAGTGTCACATGTTCACATGGTGTTATATCTTTAATTCAGCAAGTGGATTAAAATGCAAAATAACCACTTTATGTAAGAGATTATAATTGGTATAGTAATTTTTTTTGTAAGAAATCACTTATTTCTAGTGACATAATGAATTAAGAAACAAATGTAAGCTGCAGTTGATTTGTCACAGTGGAAATTGCATTATGGGAAACAGTATTCTGTGCAACCTGTTGTGTTCTGCACGT
>NW_015773116.1:0-824 GCF_001515625.1 Sinocyclocheilus rhinocerous
AAAAAAAATGTACATTAGGTTTAATGGGACAAAACACAGCAGAGGGTTAGTTCATTAAAAGCAATAGACTCAAGCTTTGGCAATAACACAAAACAAACAAACAAACATCTCTCTTATTGGGATATTCCAATTTCAAGACTTCAGTGGTAGGCTGATTGAATATTGCATCATCGGTCTTCAGCTCATCCCTGGGGTGACTTTCATTTACAGTGTAGCAGGTCTGGCTGGTAGCACAGTATAATTGCACGTTAATTGTGTTGCTGGTTCAATATAAACCCTAACACCAAATGCAAACCAATATGATGTTACTTTGGTTGAAGACATGATTGCTAATCCAAACATCAATAATACTAATCTAGTCAAATGCAACTTTGAGAGCTTTTTGGTGGTTCTTATGTAGTAAATAAAGCTAACTGATAGACCTAGAATGATAGATCTATTCTACACAGGACATCTAAAGCATCTTGGGGTGAAATAATACGACTGATTCACTCAGAAAGAGGGAGAGACAGCAGCACTCAGTCTGGAGTCAGTTCTGCAGTACACCTGTAGGAGGCGCTGTCCGTCACTCCCCTGTGCCGGCCACGAGGCTGCCATTGATTTGTGCTGATCCTGAGTGTGAGGGGTCAGGAAATTCCAACCAAGAGAGGAGGCATGTTGGAGGGCGGCTCCTGAGACCTCACCTAAACAAAGAGTGACAGCAAGAGTCAGATAAGAAGCTTACAATCACTAATACTGAACTGTGCCATTAGAGGACAAAGCAAATGTTCTTTTTTTAAATTATGCACAAACAATTAAACAAAAAACTGCTTCTGTAGTTTCAC
>NW_015773117.1:0-824 GCF_001515625.1 Sinocyclocheilus rhinocerous
AATGAAACTGTCTCTTCATTGTTTTGGTTTTGTCATGCATAAGTGCTCTAAGTCTGTTTTCCTCAAGTCTGGTAAATGTACTTTGACGTGCTTGTTGGTATTTACTGCCAGTTAATACTCTTTTCATGCACCCCCTCGCTTCGAGAGAAACGTTGAAAGCGTCTGGCTTTCAAATAGATGTTTGGTGAATGTGAAAATACACGACATGAGAAATGTCTCTGTCTTTTGCGATTACGACCAACCCTTGAGAAAAGTATATCAGCGTCGGTATAATGCCACAGACAAAGTCTTAATCAGGTCACTCGAAAAAAGTTTAGGCCTACATTTAAGATTCATGAATTTGAATTGCAAATAAAATTTCCATCCATTTGAATTACACAGTTTTAACATATATGAACTTACAGAACTAATACATTTAATGTGATGCATATTTATAAGTCATACATAAATGAAACGGGTAAGATTTCGGCTCTCAAAAAATCATGCATAATTTATTATTAACTATTTGTGTCAATTGGATTTTATTTAATAACTCATCTTTTCAAAATGCATTTAAGTAGCTTAAAATCTGCATACATTTGTTTGAAATCAGTTCAATTTATTCCATTAAAACGTTGCTGTGGAACAAGCAATGTTCAATTAGTTAAAATGTATGAGATTGAAAGAAGTTTGATTTGTTGATGATAAATATATAAACCTGGTTATTGCATTAAGATTATTAGTTTAGACACATAGACTGTAACTCCCTACAGTTGTTATTAAACTGTCCTTAAAAGCAATAAAAGTCACCAGTCATATCATGTGTGCTTCCTGACAGATCATAG
>NW_015773118.1:0-824 GCF_001515625.1 Sinocyclocheilus rhinocerous
CCAATGAGGAAAACATGATTGACAACCCATATCTTCGGCCAGTCAGAAAGCCCAAAGTGAGAAGAAAAAAATGAAAATTTATATATTGACTCTGCTACTTCTACATCAGCTGGTTATGACGGATGATGACTTCTTAGCACGTGCTAATCACATTGTGCCCCTTGAAGTTACAGCTAACATATGAAGAACCAGAGTCTTCAACAATTGCAATTTGGAAACACGCAGTGGTCCATCATGTTACTGACGTTTGATTCTTATAGAATGACAGACTGTTCTGTACATCTGAAAAATATTAGATGGAATTCAAACAGGCAACTTCCCTAAAGTGAAGTTACATAGTTGATTTTTGGTAGTTTGTTTTGATAAGCCTTCCTTTAAAATATAATTTAGTTTTTACTGTTCTTAACTACACATCAGAAACGTGACATTCTCTTTTGATTTGTATGTATTTGTTACTTATTTGTGAATGATGGTAATAAATGTCTTTCATTGTTTATTTTAAGGCATTATTTCAAAAGGACAAGTTGAAAATTAAACCAGAACGTGGGGATAATGTTAAATCTCCATTATGAATGTGTGTCCCGTATCCTGTTACTTTACTTACTGCTGCATTAGTTAAAATTTAAGTAATATGCCTGGAACATGTCTAATATGGGAAGTGTTATGAAATGGAAATTTGAAAGCTTTAATGTTTGTATACATTCATTGACAATCACACTGAATTTTTGTGGTAGCATTTTAGTGTCATCAGTAAAACAAGCTTAGATATGCCACCCTGTTCCTCTGTTTCCTAAACTCTTTGTCATGGAAGAGCTGCATGGACA
>NW_015773119.1:0-823 GCF_001515625.1 Sinocyclocheilus rhinocerous
TAAGTGCTCTGGTAATCGTAGACAAGCTTCAGTACACCACTCTGTATTATTCTGATAAATGTATGTTTATCATCAGCAAAAAAATAAAAAATAATGAAATTGGCAATAAAGCGGCCTCTTCAGGGAAATGGTCTCTCTTCTCATTTGTGTCAGTATTATCAAAAGCCATTTCCTCTTTCCCATTCTCTGGCTCTTTCTGTGGTCTGTTTCTGTGTCTCACCTCTCAGGCTTAACCACATCTTGCTCTACTAGACCCTTTTTTACAAGCTGACGGTAATCTGTCAAACCCAGCTTCCCTAAACCAGTGCTACTTGTGCAACTGCAATTTCAAATCAATTTAAACAAAAATGCTTTTCAGGATTTGTTCAATACAACAAACTGAACACATTGTATCGAACAAATCATTTTTGTTTAAATGTCAAATGTTAAATTGCAAATCTTTAAGTTCTAAATGAAACAACTGAAGATGTAAACACGTACTGTAGATCATATAAACTGCACTGTGTTGAAGGTAAATAGACCGCGACAGGGACATTAAGTTTGCGTTCAGTGCTGTGATATGAAGTCATTTTGCTGACTGCTACATTTGTTTTGGTTTGCACGAAACTGTTGATCGCATGCATATCCGTGCTGCCATGTACTGTAAACAAAACTCTGTATGCGTCTGCAAAACTCAACACATCATTATGCTGTAAGATCCTGGTTTGTATTGTATTTCATGTGAGAAAATGTTGTTTATAGCATATAGCAAATATAATGGGAATATGTATATATATAGATATATTAGGGATGCTCCGATCAGGATTTTTGCAGCCGATACTGA
>NW_015773120.1:0-824 GCF_001515625.1 Sinocyclocheilus rhinocerous
AACTTCATAAAGCTATTCCAGCATCTGCTCTGTGTTACATGAGTGAAAAACGAGAGGCTGTTTGTCCTTTTTCTCACATCATATTCTGAAGGCATAATACTGTAGTTTCAGAGCCAGTCATTTGTCAACACCAATGAAAATCACTTTTCCACAAGGCATCAAACATGACAAATGTGTATCATGTAATTTTGATAATTATGCCGACAGGCCTTAGCAATCAAGATGTCTATAAATCACCTTGTAAAGCTGCATGGAACAAGACTGAGCGTTCAGACCATTCTCAGATGTTCCAAGACATAACAAGCCCTTTTAGTTTAATGATGATATAAACAGTCAGATAATGTGTCAAGATTATGTACTAGAAAACTAACACATTGTGCACCATTTAACTAACCTAAGTGTTGCATTAATTTTATGCCATGCATCCAAACCAAATCTGTGGTTTATGTGTGTTACACTTCAAAAAGACCTCTTCTAAAGTTTCAGAAGAGATCTCAACAATGTCTCAAACTGCACTCAGATTTGCCAAGATTCCAAATTATCCAACCAAATGTGAGAGCTCTCAATATGAATATTTCTCATCAAAATCTTCTAAATCCAAGTTATCTGATCTATGCTATACTATCAGTAATCATTTTATAGCTCTATACTCTTACTGTGTGTCAATAATTGTGTCATTTGCATTTTAGGGGAAACATCTAAGTCAATACTAATTCTCCGTAAGCAACTCTCAAAACTCAAAATTTTGCCTGTGAGTTTGTCAGATTCAGGCCTAAAACTTTCAAAGTGTTGAAAAGAAAGTCATTCTAACTGTAAATATGGTG
>NW_015773121.1:0-824 GCF_001515625.1 Sinocyclocheilus rhinocerous
TCTGGCCTCTTTTAATGTCGTGGAATTGGCGAAGTAAATTATAATAGAGTCCGGCGGAGCATGAACGCTTCACTCATGCGATCTGTTGACAATGTGTTATTTGTTCCTCTCTGCTCTTTGTCCCGCGTGGCGCGCCGCTCCCTAAATAACGCCAAAAAGAGCCGGATGGAAGGGGAAAGTGATTATTAACTTAATGCAGCCTCTTCTGGGGTGACGCGATCTTTACACGGTTCAGTGAGTAACGACTTTGGCCTCGCGTTTTACCTCTCGATGAAAACATTCGACTGCTTTCAGAGGCAATTACTGGAGCTCTCAATCACAGCCGCCGCTCTGAATGTCAACCAAAGACGTCCGTTGCTTCAGTTGCACCAAACGCAGGCCGCTGTCGACTCGCAGGGCAATTTCAGCCCAAAACACTGTGTGGTCGGATCCTGGCGTGCTTTTCCCGCTCATTTTCTCTGTAGGGATTTCAAAAAGTCTTCGATTGAGAGTCCAGAGCTGTGAAGCGAAGCAACTGAAACATTTGATTTGAAGCAAAAAGTATCAGAGAAGAGGACTTAGGCTACTCGATTCATATAACAATGCTAACTGCATTATCAAATCTGTAACGATAAAATATCACATAAATGGTGCAACATATTAGAAGTTTATGACAAAATATTCACATTTTTGAGAGTGCAAAGGTTTGATTTGATTTCGCTGTGAAGAAAATAAAACTATTCAACATATAAGAAAGAGCGTGAAAACTGTAAGCAATTCAAGCGAAAAATGTGGTAAAATCAGTGAAATGTAGCATTGCATCAGTGTCTCAGCAATGGATGCTC
>NW_015773122.1:0-824 GCF_001515625.1 Sinocyclocheilus rhinocerous
TTTTCTGCAGAAGAAATTATGGCTGGAGAAAAATATTTTATTTTAATATTTGAAATGTAATATTTCTAATGCAGTTTTGTGTTTGCTATGTACAGTATTTTACATGACATGCAGACAAAAATATATTTATTGTGGCCATGAATTAAGATTTTGTTCCATCATTTTAGCAAATCATGGCCATGTTGTACTATTTAATTCCCTCGTTTTGATTTAATACAAATAAAGGAAATAATTAATACAATGTGGCCACAATTTACTAAAACGAGGGAACAAAATCTTAATTTATGTTGCATGCATAGTTTCATTATTGAACCTCATGACATTGTTCAGGTCACATGTCACATTTTACTCTAAAATCAATCAATGTAATTTTAGTAAACTTGAAGTTAAAGTATATTTCCCAAGTATACTAATATGAATTCACCAATAGCATACTTGTAAGTGCACTATTTAAGTACTTACTTTTTATTTAATAAAAGTATAATTTTAAGTGAAGTGAACCATCACTAGTTGTGAAGTATAGTTTTTCTTTTGTATTGCAACAACACTGTGAACTATACTACAAGTAAAGTTGTACATTTACTGTTAGTTTACTAATTATATACTTTCAAACTATTTTTTAGCTCATGTGAGTACATTTTGAATTAAACTACTAGTAGTTTTTATATTGTACTTTGTTATACTTTTATATTATATTATTATAATAGTAATCACAACTATAAGCCAAATATACTTAGAATATTTAATTGTACTCTTCTGCAGTGTATCTCAATCAAAAGATATTGTGAAAAAGTAAATTTTTTTGTAACTTATTTCAAAAAGTG
>NW_015773123.1:0-824 GCF_001515625.1 Sinocyclocheilus rhinocerous
TTCTTTCTTTCTTTCTTTCCAGTTGTGGTTATTTTAGCACATAAAGTTAAACTACATGAAAATTAAAAATGTTTTTTTACCAACTAGCTCAAATAAATCATTTTCGTTTAAATTTGAGTTAACATTTTAGTAATTTTGTTGCGTGTTTTTGTCTCTTTTTTTGTGTCGATATAGCTTTTTTTTTATTTTAAATTTTCTATTTTTCTTCAATTAATGTTTATTTTATTTCAAGCAAAGTTTTTTCATTTAACCATATTAACCCTGATTCTGACTCCTGCATCTAAAATCCGCTCAAGTGGCTGTGGTTCTGTTTGGCTGATTGTTTATCACTCTTTCTAGGGGTTTGTGAGCCCTGTTAGACTAAATAACTCGAGTGGTTTGTCCAAACATCTCCCGTTACAGAGAATAATCATTCTTTGGAGAGATGTAAGACAACGTTTGAGACAAACCCATTTGCTTCGACGTCTCAACGCGACTCAAAATTGGCCAAATGTGAACCGAACTGATGGCGAAGGAGAGCAGCAGCACTTCATTTATTTCTAATGATTGTCTTTTAACTGCTTTTTAATCTCTACCGGACACGTAATAATTTCGGGAAGTGCTTGAATCGCTGTGCTAAATTGGATCAAAAGCGTCGGTGTAATTGCACTGATCTCCAGAGCTCTGGTAATTCTCCCGTTAGAAATGAAACTTGGAATCGGATCATTGTGCTGCCGTCCTCAAAGGTTTCGCTAATGGATTCATTATTGAAAATTAGCAGTTCTTTTGCTGCAGATTCATACCATGATAATGTGATAATCCGCTTTGTTTCCAGGGATTTTCTT
>NW_015773124.1:0-824 GCF_001515625.1 Sinocyclocheilus rhinocerous
TCGGACTCCATGCTGGGGCGTCTCTTTCAACGTGGACGGACCCCCTCATCAACCCTGGGCTGTATCGGTATGGGGGCGAGGGTTTGACACACGCAGCGAGCGAGAGAGAAACACATTCCCTTTCCCCCTGACTAAGACTATTTTACGCCTCCTTTTCAAGCAGCATCACCTAACAAAACAGCACAGGCTAAAACAAAAACATTCTCCAAGAACAATACTCCCCATAGAGAGAAGAAAAGCTCGCTTTCCGAACATGAAAGAGGAAAATGTCACATTTTTATCTCATCGGGGGGTAGTAGTGCATCTTGGGATTTCATTCAGGAAAGCTTGGGCAAGATTTGAGGGGTGTTTTGCAGATTTGTTTGTTAACACTGCATTAACCAGCTGAAACCTTTTAAAATAACTAATTTAGTTATGTATTTAGTTAGATAATGCAAGTCCATTTTTAGTGTGAGGAAGACCGTAGTAAATTGTCTGTTGGCTGTTAGTGCTGCCCTATTCGAATATTATCCTCTACCAGTCCTGCCAAAAACTTCCAGATGTTGTCCTTGAGAGCAAAATCATGTTTATTTGCTGACAGACTTCATTTAAAATTGCTGATGCTTCCTTTTCACTCCAGGTGCTGAAAACAGATAAGATGCTCAAAAGAACAGGATTGAGTTTCTTACCTAATTTCCTATTCTAAACCATTGTGAGATGACTGTGGTTGAAGTCTTTAGAGAAAATGTTTTTCTAATCCCATAAAAAGCTCTTACGGTGACTTTTTTTCCTCATAAAAGAGGGGACGGGGGGGATCATCTCGGGGGATCATCAAAAAAAAGTTG
>NW_015773125.1:0-824 GCF_001515625.1 Sinocyclocheilus rhinocerous
AAAATAGTGGAGTGTTCCTTTAAGCAAAGTTTTTAATATGTTGACCATTTAGAGGCCTTATAGGGTTAAATGCCTCAGAAACTGGATAGCAGTGCTCTGGCGACCAACCAAAACAACAACAACAAAAAATCTAGATTTCTAATGAAATCAGCCGCTTGAAGCAAAAGGGCAACATGGCAATAGTGAACAATAAGAAGTGACACACCTGTAGGAAGCATTTAGAGAAGGCATGAATGACTAATTGTGCTTCGCATCAAGTATGAGGTCAGCCGTATTACACTAACGCACTCATATCACAGCCCACACAGAGAACTCACATGAGATCTTCACATGAGTAACTCCACCACTCCCTGTCATGACGACTGATCTTAACCGCTCCTCACAGGCAATTCTGGAAAATCAACTCGGCATTAATTCCCATAATGCAAGACGGGAAAACAGTTTTAATATTTGATGCGCAGACAATGATAAATAGATAATGAGAGAGAAAGTGCGGTCAACGCTTTCCCCGTCTAAATGTGCATTGTGGGAAACAGAAGCAGTAAATCTGATCTGCGTAAAAAGTGAAAGAAATGACACATTCAATATCGCAAAGGATTTATAAAGCATCTCAGGATTATGAATTTATTCGGTCTAAGTTTGTGAAAGTTTCTGCTGGCTTGAGAGAGAAACATTGCGAAGGTTTAACCATATGAAGAGACGTTTTTGTTTTATGATTATTCTCATGAAAATTAATCTCACGTCCATGTCTAAAAAAGGAAATTATATTTTAAGACAATTAAGTCGATTTTTACATTGACAATTACAGTTCTCATAATGAAAAA
>NW_015773126.1:0-824 GCF_001515625.1 Sinocyclocheilus rhinocerous
ACCTGATCCTGGATAGCAAAACATGGGATTTCCAAATCCAGATCAAACTGTTTGAACAACTAGCCCCAGGAATTGAGTTTGACACCCCTGATCTAAATTATCATATACAGTTTAAAATTAACTCAAGTATATAAACACAATATAAGGAAGAAAATAAGCAAACTATACTTGATCTCAGTGATCATAAATCATAGGTAAAAACAACAAATATGAAAACCAAAATAGCGATGATATGCTTGGAAATGCATTATTTTATTTCGCATAAATTATTAATATAATTCGGAAATGAGCTGTTAGATTCATGCACTGTGTCAATGGGCCTGTCGCCAGTAAATATTATTGCTAATCAAATCACGTATCACCAACGGTATTACTATACTACAGAAAGCACGTGGATTGGTTTACAAGTTAATATCAGTTGAGTTCAGTCATCGTTTAAAGGAGTGCTACAAACCTTGAGCGCCAGCGCCACATCAAAGTCTCTCGCCTGAAGAAACCGGATCAAAAAAGTTGCCGACAAATTCAAGTGTCGAATGCTTACTTCTGCTTCTGCTTTTTGTTTCAGTTCAGACAAATACGGTGCAATCCGAATAGAATCAACAGGTAAATTATTTAATTCTTCGATGTTGTCAGCTTCTTCAGACTTCATATCTTCGCGAGTCGATCGAATATCATGTTCTCTGAGCAGGGCTGTTGCGTAAAGGGGGCAGGGAATGAGCCCCTCACATCCCACTGACAGCTATCGCCTAATGTTTTTCACCTTTGTACAGGTCAAGTTTTGTCAAACATTAACCAAGAAAACTCTGGACTGAATTGTCTCTCAC
>NW_015773127.1:0-824 GCF_001515625.1 Sinocyclocheilus rhinocerous
ATATATAACTAACATTGGTTTAAATATTAATCTGAGTGGTTATACCCTGACACAGCTGGAAATTGCAGCAGTCTTTTTTAGATATTGAGGGCTTTTTATACTTATAAATGGCTTAAAAAGAAATGCCGCCTCTCTCTTTCTTGGCCCAATAAGCAATGTCTTGAGGACAAGGAATCTCAATAAAGAAAGGATGAGCAACGAGGGGGCATCACTGTCTTTTTTTATCGTCCCTGGAACCAATGATCTGCAGTGGAAATTATGCCACATATCTTCTCTGACAAGTTGCGGGGGACAAAATGATAGAGAGATCTGAAATTGATTTTGCACAGATACTAAAACAAACAAGGTCATATTTGGCTGGGGAGCTAATAATGCCCACGATCTACACTAAGAAATCAGCCTCTGCTTCTCGCAAATGGAAAGGATGATTGCTCATGTTCTGGTTGAAATGGAAATGTGAATTGCCCTTAAACGGACAAAAAGCTTGGAAGGGTGCAATCCATTTACTATGCCCCAGAACCTGAGAAATCTACACTGCAGTTTCTGAATTGGTCCGGGGAACAGGGGTCAAAGATGTATGAAGCTTTGGAGATTTGAAAATGATTCAGAAGACTGTTCAATTTGTGAGAGTGTCTTGGCCCAAAGGAACAAGTAGTAAAGAAAACATGTTTAGATTAAGAGACAAATCTGAAAATCTGTAAAAACATGAGTTTGCAAATAATCTTTTGCGTATTAAAGGAACAGTCAAGCCAAAAATAAATAAATAAATAGCATCGCGTACTTACTCTCATGTCCTTTCAAATCTTTTCAAATCCTTTTTTTTT
>NW_015773128.1:0-824 GCF_001515625.1 Sinocyclocheilus rhinocerous
CTCTCTCTCTCTCTCTCTCTGCTCCTCAGCTTGGCAACCACTTGTTAGTCTCAGCTGGTTTGACTCTAATTTTGTTCTCATGCATGTACTCTTGCGCTCACCTGTTCTTGTTTCTTTGGCTTCCCCTGAAATGTGACGTTCCCAGCAGGCTGTTCTGCCTCGAGACGTTGCTGTGGATTAGGTGGGCTAGTGCATCAGTTTCATGGTTTCATCAGCATGTAACTCAATTAGACATTGTGCTTAAAGCGTCATTATGCTTTATGCATGATGCTCCAGCATAACTGATGCGGCTCAGCATGCTTTTAAAGGCACAGCGACGCCTTTAACCCAACGTGCCACCAATTCAATATCAAAATACAAGTTCTTTATGTTATGATGAGCATGAGTGCTGCGCAAGGGTGGTTGCTAGGGGGGTTGCTAGGGAGTAGTGGGTGGAGTCCAGTGCTGGGTAGTAACTAGTTACATGTAATCTGGATTACGATTGAGTATTTGTAATTAGATTATATTACATTTTAAAATGTCATCATAATCGGATTACAGTTAATAGATGACATATTAGGCTATTACACAATGGCAGTATTTTTCATAATTTGATTTGCCTTAATTCTTTTTTTCTCTCTCTCTTAAATTTTTCTTTCTAAAATTCTACTTTTATACATTTGGAAAGTCTCATGCGTTGACAAAGAATAGAACATATATTGGGTCAAAAGTAATCTAGCAGTCAGAATACATCACCTAATATGTGTAATCCAATAGATTATAAACTATAATTTCTGTCGTGTAATTTGTAATCAGTAACGGATTACAATTTGTAAGTAATCTAC
>NW_015773129.1:0-824 GCF_001515625.1 Sinocyclocheilus rhinocerous
TATCAAAATGAGAATAGTGATGCCGACGTTAATGATATGAAACTAACTATTCATATGACATCATTGAAGACTGAAAAAGTACCTGGATCGTAGCCTACGCGTGAAATTGCTTCTTTAAAATGTTTGCAATACAAAACATACAGAAATAGCCTACCCTTTAGTTGATGAGTGTAGCTATTGAAGTTACTCAAATCCCACAGTGCTTGATTACACTGTGATTCAAAGTATTTAGGATACAATATTTTAGTAATTCCTGTGAAAGAGAGTTGCGTGGTTTAACGCTGTACGTGAATAGTAATACGAAGTAGGCACCTCATCTGAAAGCGATACGTGGTCTTCAGCACTCTGGACAGCTCATTATCTCTATCTGCAGCCGCACAGAATTACAGAATTAACACCGTTTTACCTGTGATTTATAAAACCTCAATGCATTTACTGATTAATATTTTGCTAATTATTTACTGGGAAACATGAATCGGACATTACGGTTTGTGGTTGGATAGTAGGCCTATTTGATTAAGGTAAACATACGGTTAATGTTAATCGTTTTATTTAGCCTATTTCCTTCATATGTGTTGGATTAAATAATTAAGGATACGATTGATCTCTTTTTTTGGCTCATCTTATTGTCCGCTTTTCACCGAAACCCATCAATTAGCGAAGATTAGATCAAATCACGTCATTAAGTACATCTTAGTTTTCCCCTCCTTTGGTTAAAGCGATAATCATTTGTATTTGACAGCGCGAAATTCTTAATACATTGTGAAACTCTGGAGGACAGACAGCAAACGTGTCTGACCCCTGTTACAATGACTATCTTTAAA
>NW_015773130.1:0-824 GCF_001515625.1 Sinocyclocheilus rhinocerous
TACAATTAAATATAATATTTAAATAAAATTATATTCCATTTTATATTTCTGAAATATTTATATATATATATTTATATATATTCTTTGTTCAGATTAATATCAAGTAATATGTGAATTAACAGGCCATTAGCCTGTTACACGTCGATCAGTGAATTTCAGGCTTCAACAATATAAAAGTGTTTGTAGCTGCGCAGCAGATCACTGAGTGTAATCAAACAGCTAATTAGATCTAATTATCAGATGATTAGAAGTTGATGAAACATCTCATCCGCGACTCACCCGGCTGAGCCCAGGGCTGCTGCGAGAAGTTGTACGTCGGTCCTCCTTCAACAGCCATCGTTTTTAAAGCTGCTACCTGTGATTATAAAGAGTGATGGGCTTCAGAGAGCAGAGAAGTTTTGTTTTTACCCCAAAACATCAAACTGAGGTCATCATTGTGCAATGTTAAGACAAAAACTAAAAGACTAAATAAATAAAACCACATTTTAACTTGAAATATTTCAAATTTCTTTCAAATAAAACCATTAAGCTAGACACACGCCTTCACTATGCACGTTCATATTTGCATTTCACATAAATGTCGAGCAGTGCTGGATAGATTACTGACTCGAGTCTTCAAACCTCAAAAGAACACACTTGGCTGTACATCTCAGTTTGTGCATTTGTTTGCGAATTCATTTTTTCCTCATTATGGTGTAATTGCATGAATCTCACAAATTCTGTCAAGAATATGTGTGGGTTATAATTCACCCCAAAATCAAACGAGAAGAAAAAAAAAAAAAAATTATATATATATACAGGTGCATCTCAATAAATTAGAATGT
>NW_015773131.1:0-822 GCF_001515625.1 Sinocyclocheilus rhinocerous
AAAAAAAAAAATACAATTATTAAACAATGATCCAACCAACCCAAAATCACACTCTTTTCATAATGATGTTATTCATTTAAGCAGTATAATTGATCACAGGCTTCTGAAATTAAAATGTAAACAAATATAAGTTTAGAATAAATGATAAGACTATAATTTTTTATTAATCTAATATTTACTAATATTTTAAATAACTTTCTCCAAATTATTGTTAGCTTCACTTGTGAAAAATGGGTACAGTTTAGCATAATTTTTAAAATAATATGAATAATAAATATAATATAATAAAAAATTATATTTGTTGCAGATCACATTGCACTTCCCATCAGAATAAATGTATCTTCTGACAGCCTCTCCCTTGGAGATGATTACAAATTTCAAACAGGTTAGATATTTCACATTGCCATTTTGTATTTGAATGAAATAATATTCTTTAAAAGAACATACTCAAATGCAAACTGAATGTAATGTTTTTGGACGCTTAATTGCATGTTATTTACAATTAAATAAAAATGTATTAAAATAATAAATCAAATAAATTAATAAATTAAAATATATATTAAATGCAAGTTGAACTTAAGAGTGCTTTTTTGACCCACTTAAGTAGGCTAATTTCTCTAAGTAATTTCTTCATAAAATAAAGAAAAATAGTAAAACATGAAAATCTTTAAATGCAATTTCAGAATTATTTCTATTGTCTTTGAAATGTGGTTAAAGTGTATTGTACTGATAAGCATTTATGATAGAACAATTTAATGTCATTTCTATTGAAACTAGTATTTGTATTGCATATTTAACACACACACACACACACACACACAC
>NW_015773132.1:0-824 GCF_001515625.1 Sinocyclocheilus rhinocerous
ACCCTCTTAAGTTCAGTCTTTTGTAATCATTAAAATGCAACACCATGCATTGGACAATTAATCATTTTATCATTTATTTTCAGCACTCTCTCAATCATGATCCACCAAGACAGACATGAACAATATCATCTCCATCACACAATTTTATATTTCTGTATAATACCAGCCATGTCATCATGAAGTGTTATTTTGTATCTGATTGCTTTACTCTACAAGGCTTCAGTCAGAATGTATAGCCATTTAGCATTAATGGACACTTTTGAACTGTGCCCAACATCTCGCAGCCGCTGATCTCTCTGATTAGATGGCCCTTTTGCCTGTGTCTGAACTCTGGGTGTTGTGTTGCATTCAGTTGTTGGTGCTCGGTGTTGCACAATGCCCATTTAGAATTCTCATTGATCTCTATCTCCATCCACTGTCAAGGTTCCTGCCCTCTGTCAGATTCATTGTTGTATTGTGCTGCAGTCAGTGATTGCATTTGGCCGTTCCTGAGCATGGCTATCACTTTCTTAACCCGTGTAGCTTCTGCTTGATGGCTCTGTTAACTTACCTGTAAATTGAAAAAAATATTAAGTGCAGAAGCAAATTCACAGGACACACTGTGAACACGTCCTTGTTCTGTGAGAACCGAAGGAGGTGCGTATTAATTAGAGCTGGGTATTCGGGATGGCTTTTGTACTTGCATACTCTAACTTTTACTAAACAAGTAATCCTTTACTGGAAAAACTGTATTTGGTTTAAAAAATCTAAAAGTACTGTAAACATACAGTAGCAGTTCTAGGGTTTGATGCCATACTGGTGAATGCTGTGTTGCAACTTGCAAC
>NW_015773133.1:0-820 GCF_001515625.1 Sinocyclocheilus rhinocerous
GGTAGAAATATATTTCCAGGTGACTAATTTCAGCTATGAAGGGCAAACGTCTAAGCATTTCACTATTTTTTTGTGTGTGCAAAAACACACAAACGGAGGCCCTTGAGACCTGGGGTCTGTTTTGGTCGTGCTAGATTTGTAATTTCAATGTTTAAAAGCGTGTCAAATGTGTGAGCTGCTGTTGTGAGAATTTGTGAGCATGTGCATGTATCAGGTTTGTTGTGTCTGGTAGTGAAACCTGAAAAACCTATACTGTAGGGACCTCTGAGATCTATTTGTTTATTTCATGTTTTTGTGAGCTGGTAGAAGCAATTTGCATGTTTTCCTAGATAGAATTGCACCACCAAACACACATGCACAGTCACTCTGTGTTTTTTTCTAATGATCCCCCGTGCAAAACAAGCCTAAAATAAAGTTCACTTTAGAGTGGGTAAGTGAGCTGGATTATAAAAGATTAAAAGGGTCTGAGAGAGGAATAGAGAGAGATACATTGAAGAACGAAGAAAGGATGGGTTTTGGGAATGTGTAGAGGAAGAAAAAGAAGAAAACAGTTTGAGAAAGAAAAGATAACAAAACACTCAAGTGGAATAGAGAAATGGAGGGAGGTGAATGACAGACGAGTGATTGAACAGGAGGAATAGAAAGAGGAAAAACTCGCTGAGTTCAGGTCTTGGCTTTGAATGGCTCAAAGGAAAATTATTTCAGATGAAAGAAATGGAAAATTGCCCTCTTTGAAACCCAACATACAGCTCTTAATATGCTTTTTAGTGAAAGACTCTCTCTCTGTGTGTGCGTGTGTGTGTGTGTGTGTGTGTGTGTG
>NW_015773134.1:0-824 GCF_001515625.1 Sinocyclocheilus rhinocerous
TTTACAGTACAATAGTATTTTACCCTAGTAATGTATTTCTTTATTCATTTTTAGTTTGTATAATTTAAGAAAACAATCATTATATTATATTATAACAAATAATTTGCTTGAAATAATTTATCTAATTAACTTGCTATTTTTTCAGTGATTCTGAGTGATAATTCAATGAGATTTCAGAGCTGGAGCTGTCAGTTTACTAACGTTGTGTTGATGAACAGGTGGATGATAATATTCCACTGAGGGTGATGTTGCTGCTGATGGACGAGGTGTTTGATCTGAAGGAGAGAAATCAGTGGCTGCGCAGAAACATCAAGAACCTCCTACAGCAGCTCATCAAAGCCACGTATGGAGACACCATTAACAGGTGCGACAGACACACGCGCATTGAGTCGCATGCGGTTGCATTTCTGCTTTGTTCAAAGCTGAACATATGTTTTTGCTTCATTGCAGGAAAATCGTAGATCACGTCGACTACATGACCTCGCCTGAGCAAGTGTCTGATTACGTGAAGAGATTCAGGTGATGATTTCAAGCACACTGTCTGTTTTGACATGTATGTGATTCTGGTTTGTCTTCTGACTGGGTTTTTTGACCCTTGCAGAGACTCTTACTGGCCAAACGGGATCCTCGCCGAGACACCGCCCCGCAGAGACAAAAGCTTACGCATGAGGACGCGAGTCGCCGCCAAGACCACACTCCTGGGCATCATGCCAGGTACACACACACACACACACACACACTACAGCCTGAATCTTATGACAGGGAATATACAGACATTTATGTGCACTCACAGCACAGACTATAGTGGAAAATCTGTAGTTATT
>NW_015773135.1:0-824 GCF_001515625.1 Sinocyclocheilus rhinocerous
GAGACATTTTATTTTTCAGGATTCACAGATGAATAGAAAGTTCAAGAGAATAGCATTTATTTGAAATAGAAATCTTTCGTAAGATTAAAAATGTCTTTACTGTCACTTTTTGATTTATTTAATGCATCCTTGCTGAATAAAAGTATTATTTTAAATCAAAAAATGAAATCTTACCAAACCCAAACTTTAGAACAGCAGTGTATGTTGTCATGTTCAGCATTCATTGTGGAATTATTAGGTTTTATGCTGCATTTCATTTAACTTGGTCAGTCGTGCAATGCAATGCAATGCAAATTAACTTGTTTGCAACTAGAAATCTTGTGCATCAATCCGAGATGCAGTATATGATGTCACATGAACATAAAGCACTAGGGAGATTTACTTGTAAGCGAATAAAATGCTCCAATGAGTTAAAGTTGCATGATGATTAAATATGTGTCAGGTGTGTGGCTTTGGGTGTTTGTTGAGTTCTTGCTTTGAAAGACTGTCGGTCCTGCTGTATGACTTTAACTGTCTCATGTCAGCCGCTTCACCTTGTCACTTATCAAGCAGCACCAGCGGGAGTTAAAATGACCTCTGTGACCCACTAGAGATGCAACGACTACATATTATAAAGGATATTACAAACCAGCGCTGCTTTACTGTATTATTCTACTTATATATTTGGTCTTAAGGCAAGACACTACAGGTATGCACTGGTCAGTTTTGAGATTTTGAGCTATTTTACTTCCATTACATGTCTTCTTTCAGACTCGAAGAATAGAAGAAGAAAACATCTGAAATACACATTTAAGTGTTTATTTTATTGCACTTTATCTATTTGC
>NW_015773136.1:0-821 GCF_001515625.1 Sinocyclocheilus rhinocerous
AGGATGCACTGAATTGATCAAAAGTGACAGTAAAGACATTTATAACATGTATAACTTTCTGTTTCAAATAAATGTTGTGTAAAACAAACAATAATAAAAAATTATTTAAAATGCCCAGATTACACAAATATTGAGTTCAGTAGTCTGTTTTGAATTGCTTGTTGCAATGTATTGTTGCCTTCGCATTTGGCCAAAGGAAGGTGTATCTTAAAAGGCCTTTGTGATCAGATCACACCCATAATACCTTACAAAGCTGTCTAGGTAAGCCGTTCACTATGTTTTGGAACGGGACGGAGTGTTTTGAGTGTGTTTGTGCTTAAGGGATGCAGGTAGACGGGGAGAAAAACGCTTTAGGCTCAAATATCTCAAATGGGTAGACACACACACACACACAAAGAAACACAGTATAGTGCATGTGAAACACTTACCTTCTCTCTCTCTCTCTCTCTCTCTCTCTCTCTCTCTTTCTCTCCAGGGTTCTCGACCCAGCTTTCATGTGCACAGCTGCTCACCTTATAGCCGGCAGTACACCCCCGGCCCGTCTGTGGGCTCCCACACAGGTACTGAACATCATGCATTATTCAGCAGGTCAGAGGAGACCAGCATCCGTCTCTCTCTCCGGTGCAGTGAGTCTGTAGGTGGGCTGGCGCTCACCGTTCGCCGCAATCACGCATAACCTGCGCCAGAGCTGCTTTTTGTATATATGTTATATATGTGGCCAGGGACCACAAAACCACAAATTGAGATTTATGCATCATCTGAAAGCTGAATAAATCAACTTTCCATTGATGTATGGTTTGTTAGGACAGGACAATATTTGG
>NW_015773137.1:0-824 GCF_001515625.1 Sinocyclocheilus rhinocerous
ATTGATAATAATAAGAAATGTTTCTTGAGCAGCAAGTCAGCATATCAAAATGAACACTGAAGACTGAAGTAATAGCTGCTGAAATTCAAAATATATTTTAAAATATGTTAAAATAGAAAAAAAGTTTTTAAAATTGCAGTAATATTTCAAAATATTGCCGTTTTTAATGAATTTTTGATCAAATACTGTAAATGCAGCCTTGGTGAGCATAAGAAACTCTTTTCAAACACACTGTGTCGTGTGGGAACAAATCAAACCACTTGAAAATGAATAATTTAGTTGGACAAGATTAGCTCAAAATAACTATTCATTCATGAATCAGACTAATCTGGTTCTCGAGTTTACTTCACTGACTCTAATTGCAGTGGTTCTTGAGCTCAGCTCACTGGAGTGGAAAAAAAATCAGTGAATAACAGCTTATGAAATAATGTAACCATCTAAAATGTAAATGTACATCTGAAGCCTCTTTCTGGTCCTGTTTAATTTTTTATAATGTGTGCATAATGTGTTGTAATGTTTTGCTGTTCTCAAGTGTGTGTATTTGGAGGTCCATGTTTTTATGCAAGATGTACTTTGCTCTCAAACAAGGTTGTTTTTGCGGAATCCTGCTCTTGAGTGAAGTGGACCCTGGGGCTCAAAATGATGAGAACAGAATGCCAAAAACACTACAACATACTTGTGTGCCCACAGACACACCTACGCAGAATTTTACTTCCATGCATGCAAATACAGTCATTCTCCAATACAAACATACACACACAAGTGCTGTGTGTCTGATAAGACTCATTGTCACTAATGGGCAATAATATTTTATGCTATTTTAG
>NW_015773138.1:0-805 GCF_001515625.1 Sinocyclocheilus rhinocerous
CACACTCTCACACACACACACACACACACACACACTCTCTCACTCGCACGCACACGCACACACACACACACACACACACTGAGGGTCTTCCTCTGCAGAGGGTTTATGGTTCATGTTGCCATGGAGATTTGGATCAGTCCCTCAGTATGGAGGCGGCAGTGATGATGTCACAGCGCAGACCTGCTGAGAGTCTCACATACACACACACACACACACACACACACACACCTGCTGCTGTCACTCTCTGAGAGCAGATTGATGAAGACTCACACTCACATTAGTGTGTTAGTAGCAGACAGACAGACACACACCTGCTGCCGTCACTCTGACAGCACACACACACACACACACACACACGTGTTAAGGTTAAATGGCTGGTCGAACACACACGTGTTACTCTGATCAGCTTCAAGAGTCACACAGAATCAGTGAGAGTGAAACACTGAAGAAATGACGTCAAATACACAAAATACACAGCTCTGTGTGTGTGTGTGTGTGTGTGTGTGTGTGTTCTTGCTGCTAATTAATCAGTCCAGCTGTCTTTAACTGTTTCCAACAACAATTGTATTTATGACATATGAGTCACATTTTGGAGAATTATAGAGAAGTGACATGTGAAAGATTAAGGACTGATATTAGATCAGCACTCTTATTTATTAACACACATGAATGATGTGTGTGTGTGTTACGTTGTGATGTGTTTGTTTTTCAGGTGATCATCAACAGCACAATCACCCCCAATATGAACTTCACTAAAACGTCGCAGAAGTTTGGCCAGTGGGCCGACAGTCGTGCAAACACAGTG
>NW_015773139.1:0-824 GCF_001515625.1 Sinocyclocheilus rhinocerous
TTGGATTCTGTCATTGGACCAATGGATAGTCAATCTGAAAATCTCTTCAAACATCAGTCTTGTTCCATTTGCAAAAATAAAAAAAATAACAATAAATAATCATCACACAGTAGTACACAGCGATGTCTGTTTGCTCGATGTTTGCTGAGCTGGTTCCATGTTAATCTAAACTTTGAAAGATCCTGAAATTTCTCTCCAATCATTATGCCAGTTTTGTATTCAGCCAAAGCCACAAGGACTGGAGCAGAATTGTTTTGAAATTTTAGCCAGAACACTTTAAAGTGCCCATCGTATGGTGTGAAGCACTGCTGTGGAGTGTCCAGGTCGAACTCTCACTGCTGACATGCATAAAAAAATTAAATTATAACCACCTGCAAAATCAGACTGTGTACAGTACATATTGAGTAACACTGCCGAGTGGTTTTATGAATTGTTTGTGTCAGAAAGTACTTAATTTGCCAAAGGATTAAAGAAAAATCTTAAATACATACTCACACAGGTTAAGTATAATGCAAGTGATGTATGATAATTTGGTCATCTTAACTGATCTGTAGAAGACTCCACATGCAACAGGCCTTTCTTTGCAAGATAGAAGATCGATCTTGTAAGGGTTATAGATTGAATGTCGGGGTGAGGCTTTGTGCACATTGCATGCAACTTGACAGCTTTTGCCACATCTTCCTGTCATGTGGTCTAAAGTTTCCTTTATTTGGTTGGTTTTGGTAAAGAAAGCTTTGTTGTACTGTACCTGTATTAAGGTCATTATTTTTCCAAAAGGTAAAATGTTTAGCCAAGATACTTAGCCTATGTTTTATTAGTTATTT
>NW_015773140.1:0-824 GCF_001515625.1 Sinocyclocheilus rhinocerous
CATAAGACAAAATGTTAATTTTTGGATGATCTATTGCTTTAAACACAGAGAAATCTAATAGATGAGTCTGGCTGAGATGTAAAAGATGAAGTGATTACCTGCAGAGGAGAGGTTCTGTCTGTCACCTTGTACTTTGCAAGCCAAACGCCCTTGTACTCATTTCTACACTTGTAAACTCACTCAGTTTGATCCAGTCACACACTGCTGGCAGTGTGCAAAACATAGGTGCGCTCACTGAGTGAACTCAGCAGGCAAACATTGTATGACGCATTCTGTCTGCTTGGGACTTTTTGTATTTATTTAAAAGTTATTTTAAATTGAAAAATGTTCCACAATATTCATGTTTTACTACATTATTTTTTTTAAATCAAATAAATTCAGCCTTGTTGAGTATGATGGCAGGCTGGTAGTTAGTGCATGCTTCACTTTTAAATATATGAAGACATTTCTATGGTTTAATTTTGTTCATATTTCAAAGTTTGAACTTTTTCTTTTTATATGTGAGGAGCTCATCTTATAAATATGCATGTATTTGAACTGCATTAGGAGCTTTCTGATATGAATTAATAATTTGATGGTCTAAGTGAAATTCGACAGGTAATTCAGTCTAGCCATGAAGAAAAAGTTCTCTAACTTCCTGTGAAGCATAAGTTGGCTCCTGGAGGCTGACTTTGTGACCTTTGATGCAGTACAACACTTCTTTCCTCAGAGCAGGTATAAGGCCTTGTTTCTCTGCGGTTGTGTTCTTTATTGAGCCGTAAACTTTTGTATTAACGAAAGAAGCCCGCAGGAGAGGCAGAAAACAATAAACACTGGTCTTTTTT
>NW_015773141.1:0-824 GCF_001515625.1 Sinocyclocheilus rhinocerous
AAAAGCCCTTTCACACCAAAAGTTAAATGAATAAGCCTCAGGCTGTAGGAAATGTAAATTCACATCTGTACAGTACAGTTTTTTTTCATTTTGAGGAATACTGAATCTGTTTTTGAGTAAATGCATGTTGAAATTTAGTGTAGAACTACAGTACGATCATGTTACTTGTAATGCGAACTCCATATTTAAAGCATTAATTTCATAGCAATATTTCCTCAATTGCACAGCATTTTCTGTGTAAATGCATTTGTGTCGCCTCTGTGCAAATTCATATTTTTGTGATTGAGCGGATGACTGTAATGATACTAAACAGGATTTGAGTTTAAGAATAAAAAACCCCAATAAGTAAAATACAGATGGATTGTAATATGCAAGTCTAACAAAGAGTATAATGTAAAAGCTGTGAGAGTAACTAAATGCAGAAATTAAATGAGAACAACATATAACAATATGCAAGTGTTTGACTAAAGAGATGAAACTGAAGTTCAAAGCAGAGCGGAAAAAATGAAGATGTGAAAAAAGGATGTGAAATCAATGGAGAAAGCAAGTCTGAGTTGCATGAAGTTAATTTGATATTTTATGTCTGTTGTGGCAGGAAATCACCTCCTGCTGAAACCTTCATTTATGTGAAATAAGTTGATTACTGGAGGTTTCTAGGTCATAACAGCAGGATAAACTGCTGGTGAACTCCTGCGGTTTCAACAGGTTAGCTCTATCTGTTCTGAATGAGCTCAGCTTCATCTCACATCTAAACAGAGCGTGCAACATCACATACAGGCTGTGAAACAGAGAAAGTGAACCTGTGTGAGAACACAGACTCCTGC
>NW_015773142.1:0-824 GCF_001515625.1 Sinocyclocheilus rhinocerous
AACAGCTAGAAGCACTTTTTGGCTTTTGTACATAAATTTAAAAGGACAATTCTGCATTTTTGCAAGTTTTGAGCAATTTTGGTATGCTAGAAATATTTGTATTGTGTCACTTGATATAATGCAAATGGATAGCTTAACTGGACTTGAACCACTTTAAATTATGAGTCTTTTGAAGTGGTTTCCCATCACTGCTGAGAATACATGTGTCTGTGCATGTGGGTGTAATGTGCTGTTGCATGTGCAGTTGTGTATGTTTAGTCTGTGTGCATCACAGGCAGTTCAGACACGGTGTTTCCTGTAGGATAAACCTCGTCTCCCAACACGGACACAGACCTCTGGCAATTACTGGGTTTCAAACACAAGGATGTTTCTCTTCATTAAAAAAGCAGCAAAGCTTATGAACAACTTACAGCTGACATGGTTCAGATGCTCGTGCTATTTGTGCTTGCAATGTATTGGCTTACCGTGTGTACTGTATATGTGTGTCCCTCTGTGTTGGATCAGTACATTTTACACACAAAACGTTTCTTAGAACTGCCTCAGTGTTTATATGAATCATATCTGCCATTGAAATCCTTATCTTCTCAGCCTTATTAATATTTATGAGCGCACATGATGTACAGTCTCAGAGCAGGTGAGTGGCACATATCTAATTCTAACACATCACTAATTCTGCTTAATTCGAAATGCAGTTAAAGGAATATTCTGGGTACAAGTTAATGCAATTAAAACCATTTGTGACAAACAGTAACCACAAAAATTAATTTCCAAAAGCAAAAATCTGGGTTACTATGAAACCCCACACATGACATGTAGATAAAAAA
>NW_015773143.1:0-824 GCF_001515625.1 Sinocyclocheilus rhinocerous
GTGCTTCCCAGGAAACAGATTTGACATGCAATAGATGCTGACTCTGAAACTCCGTAAAACCACAAGTCAAGGCTGACGGACAACATGTCACCAATATTATGTGCCGAGATCTGTTGCAAAATCCATTACGACTCCATTAATTTCCATTCTGCTTGGGCATGTTACCCCAGAGGTGAAAATAATCTCCCGTGCCGCCCTAATTACTAGCGAATTCAGTGCCAAAAGAAACTCATGTTGAATGTTGAGTGAGTGAATTAGTGCGTTGCTGTTGAGACCGAACAGTAAGGCGTGCTGATAAATGTGAGGTGACAACCTTGTTTTGCAGGTGCCACGTCTGAAAGTCTCCGTCTGTGCATTTCCGCCCAAACAGGGAGCTGTAGTCAATCTTTATCAGCTGCCAGTCAGAGTGGTAACTAAAGTGCCCGAAGAATCTAGGAGGATAGAGATGCTTAAGCACAACAGGATCGGTTTGCTTTTACATTCTTTACAATTGCTAATGGATCAAAGAGTCTTAAAGGACACATATTGCTATGGCAAATCCGAGAAGGAAGTGTCAGTGCTATCTGTACAAGTAAGTGTGAGGATCCAGGCATGCAGACATGCAAATGAAAAGATTTAATGTGATAATAATGATCCCAGTAAGTGAAGGTTCATTACTGACACCTCCTGGACCATTCGGATCAGTGTGGCTGAGAGGTCGAGGTGAAATGATTCTTACGTAATGATGCGATTCTCAGTCTCTGGAGTCATCAAAACCCCGTCGACAAATAGGGGTGTATACGAAAAGCTGAGTTTGTCCCACTGCCGGCCTTCATCCAAACTAA
>NW_015773144.1:0-824 GCF_001515625.1 Sinocyclocheilus rhinocerous
CTACAGATTCCTAGTAAGCACCATGGGTCTGTGACAATCAGAGTACCCCTTTTAGTCAGTCAAAGCTGCCACTGTCCCTTGCTAGGTAGCAACGTCTTAGCGGAAACCATCAAAGAACAAGGCGACACTGTGGATGTGATCGCTATCCTAACGGATTCTTTAAGTATTCCAGAGAACACCGTTGAGGCGTTGGTCTCTCTCCTTCGGATAACAACCACGGATGAGCCAACACCACGTGTTGTACGCATCAGTAAGAGAGGTGTTACCATCCCTGCAGGCAAAGTCTATGAGGTGCAGTGTCGAGTTAAGGGGGTACCAGGGAACTGCACCATGTTATTTCAGCCTCTCACTGAGAATACCTGTCCGGTCGGTTTAGACCTGTTTCCGTCCCTAGTAGACGTTCCCTGGGGGTCCTCAAAATGCGTTAAAATTCCCATTCAGAACTCAACCCGACACACCATTTACTTGACCCAAAGAACAGTTCTGGGCACTCTTGAAGAGATCACTGATGTGAAGCCTGTCCTGGACCCCAAGCCCATGCCATGTGAGTCTGTCCAGACCTGTGCAGCCCAGTTAAGCACAGACTCTCCGATCTGTCGGAACAAAGAGCTAGATAGACAGGGGTTGCCCCAAGCCAAAGATAAGTGGCACCCTCCAGTTGATGTATCACATCTACCAGAGGAGGAACAGAGAATTGTCAGGGAAATGCTATATGAACAGTCTACTGTTTTTGCCAAAGACGATGCAGATATTGGGTGTATCCCTGGTTTACAACTGAGAATCAACCTCAGGGATGACATGCCAGTACAAAAGTCATATAATGC
>NW_015773145.1:0-824 GCF_001515625.1 Sinocyclocheilus rhinocerous
AAACGCACCAGCTTTTGAAAGTAAAATGGGGTTTTTCATTGTCAGAGAGGAAGAAATTGTTGACCTCATGGGCATCCCCTATTAAATATCTTCTTATTAGATTTGAGAGTAATGATGAACACTGATTAAAAAAAACTTTTATACGACTTTAAATAAAAAATAGATATCCAAGTATGTAGCCTTTATACATTACTACAGAACTGTTTTCCTGAAGCTGTGTTATTTTACAATTATTAATACACTGTAAGAAAAAAAAAAATCCATAGAAAAAAATGTGTCCTGGCATTGGGCAATATTTTTATAGTATTTATTAATATTTTGAATGAGCTTTTATTTTTAGATTTTGAGATTTAATTTTAAATGTAATAATTTTGTTAATTGTGTATATTAATATATATATTTAAAATATTCATATTGTTTAAATAATTTTTATTTCAGTTTTATGTTTTAGGTTTATTTTATATTATTTTCCCCCCCAAAAAATAATAATAATAATGTAATTTTCAATTACCAAAAAAACAAACAAACCGATTTTTTAATAGTTTCAATAACAATACTGTCGTGTCAACGCTGCCATTTTGGATTCTCCCTCTCTGACTTTGTACCCAGCTGCAGTTATGGTTGATGTCATTTTATGGATGTGATTCTCACTTCTATAAATGAACCACTTTGATTCCAAGAAGACAATCTGACGGCATCAACAGTATTGTTAGGTGAATCCTTAATATTTCTAGGTGTTTCCCTAGGCAGTGTTAAGGGAAGCATACTGTTTCTCATATTTAGTTTGATTTGGCCTGAGCCATATCCGCAGAGCTAAAAACCAC
>NW_015773146.1:0-824 GCF_001515625.1 Sinocyclocheilus rhinocerous
CACTCACCAGGCCTTTCTCCAGACACGCGATCACCTCGCCCTGAGAGTGGATGTCCTGTAGAGAACGGCCATGTGCGCTCAGGACAGAGAACAGGGCACGAAGTACTCTCATGGCAGTTTAACAAGCCGTCCTGGTCTCTAGAACTGCAGTTGTGAATCTCAGACCAGCTGATTGAAAGCTGAACCGGCTCAACTGAAGAACTAGCCAGCTGCCTTTGAATCAGTTGCCAGTTCCCATAACAACGGAGCACTGTCTGTCAGGATGACCAGAGCTACACGAACTTGGATCAAATGAACTTAATGGGAAAGTTCAGAGTCATTTTTTCCCCTTCACGCCGATACAAACCCGTAAGTCTTTTGCTCATCTTTTTTCTGTTCATCGTTCATGCTTGATCTGCGAGAACAAACCTCATAGGTTTTTGTGCATCAAACAAGCAAGTTTGATCTTCTGTTGACCATATTTGACGTGCTTTATGTGTGCGCGCTGATCAACGTTTAAATGTGAATAAAAGCCTAAATTAAATCCGCTCAATTCATATGGATTAGTTTTATGTCTTTAAGAACTTTTTGAAGTGTAAAAGTTACAGTGGAAAGGCCTTGGAGTGACAGAAATCTCTCAGGTTTCATTAAAAATATTGCGTTTCAAAGATGAACGAAAGTCTTATTGGTTTCTGACGACAGAGTCGAGGAAATTATGGCAATTTTCATTTGTGGGTGAAGTATCCTTATATTATAATGCTGCAAGATATTGACATGCTTATTAATTGCCATTATGGCTGATACCCAATAAATGACTGATGTTGAAAAAAAAAAAAAAAAAAAAA
>NW_015773147.1:0-824 GCF_001515625.1 Sinocyclocheilus rhinocerous
AAACTACTAAAATGAAAAACATAAATAAAAAAAAATTATTTAAAATTGAAATACTAAAAAAAAAAAAAATTATTAAAACACTGATTAAAAAAAACACTAAAATGAAAAACATAAAAATAAAAACTAATTTAAAATTGAAATACTAAAAAAATAAATAAAAAACTGATAAAAAACTACTACTAAAATGACAAAAAAAAACAAATGAAAAATGTAAAAATCAAAAATTATTTAAAATATTTACCAAAAACTATAATAGTATCTCAGTGCTACTTAATGTTCCATGGTGATAAATGTAACGAGGTCATGTGACGATGTTTATCACTGAATAATGTAACAATGTATAATGTATTTAAAAATAGTCAAGGTTTTAAAAATTAAAAATATACTAAAAATAGTATATATATAAAGCATAGCTGTTTTAATGCATGACCTCATAAATGTCACATGTACACTTTAAAAAAATATTGTTGGAAGTTGTAAATAAAATCAAGTTTGTTGGAAAATGTTTTACAAGAAAATAGCCAACAATTTCAACTTTTCTACTTAAAAATTTGAGCTTAAATTCAATGTGTAGCGAAAATAACCGAAATAAAATAAAATAACTTTTTGACAGCTAGTTTTCAATTTTTTTGTTTAACGACGTACTAAAAAAAATTTAAACACTAAAACTGAAATAAAAAAATTAATAAACACTGATAAAAAAAATTACTAAAATAAATAAAAATGGAAATGGAAAATCTAAAAATAAATACTCATATTTACAAATATTTACAAATACTATAATAATATCTCGATGCTAAAATAACCGTGCAACTTAATTTTTT
>NW_015773148.1:0-824 GCF_001515625.1 Sinocyclocheilus rhinocerous
AGCAGATATTTGTTCTAGTTTTAAGCAAAAACTCATTTCATTTTGACACTTTTTTCAGAAAACAGCACTTAATAAAGTCATTTTACTTCTCAAGTAAATGTGTCTTGATTTAAGAATGCTTAAAAATGGAAAACGACAAAAATACTGAGTGAGAAAATTATTTTTGCAGTGTACATACAGTATATTTTGCTGTAAAGCTGGTTGAATAGTTATTAGATGAACCACTAGAGGGAGACACAAGAGTTCAGTTCAGTCACTAACATCAGCAGATTCAACATTTAAATCATCACATTATAACAAGAAAACAGTTTGCTTGGAAGTTTAAATGTGTTGAGTGATTTAAAATGTGCAAAGGAAACGTGAAAAAATGCAAATGAAATCCAGGCTCTAGGATAATGGCAGGGAATTTTAAAACTGTGGTTTGCAGGCCTAGAGAAGTCAAGGAAAGGTCTTGGAAAAATCATGGAAATTCACTGGTGAAAATGTGGGAACTTTGATTCATGTGTCATCAGGTCTGTTATTAAGATTTCAAGGAAAATTCACCCAGAAATCATGAACGCGCCAAACCAAATGACTTTCATTCTTCTGTGAAACACAAAAGCAGATCAGCGAGGATGTGTGAGCTTCTGCTGACCATACAAAGAGAGCTCTGTTTTCTATGTGAATATGTGTTAAAGTGTTATTTATTTCATATTTAATCATTTTCAGGATTCTTTGATGAATAGAAAGTTTTAAAAAAAAACTGCATTTATTTTGAAATAGAAATCTTGTGCGACATCATAAATGTCTTTACTGTCACTTTTGATCGATTTAATGCATCCTTG
>NW_015773149.1:0-824 GCF_001515625.1 Sinocyclocheilus rhinocerous
TATCAGTGTTGAAAACAGTTGTGCTGCTTAATATTTTTGTAGAAAACATTATCTATAGATATATTTTAGGATTCCTTGATAAATATAAAGTTCAAAAGAACAGCATTTATTTCAAATAGTTTAATTTCATCTGTTATTTGTCTGCCTGTCAGTCAGGACATTTACATATGCGCCCATTTCTGGCAAGTTATAACATATCTAATTGTACCATTTGGAATCAGTCAGGTGTATTACTAGAAACCTTGGCTGTGTTTCCCAAAAGCATCGTAAGCATCGTAGACCCGGCACCAATGGAGCCACGATCAACTTAGCCTTACGATGCTTTTGGGAAACACAACCCTTATCCATCAGTTGCATCCTCACTGGTTGTAAAGTAGCTTGTAAAGATAATCCACTATGGAGAAATAATGATTATCAAGATTCTTTTGTCTGAGCAGATTGTTGATATGACAGTTGATTTGCAATCAGGACCCAAAATGAACCTTTTGGCACACTTGGAAATAGTGAGTTGTCATAAATATTTCTTACTGGCTATGAAACCACATTTTTGTATATTTATTTATTATTTAAAAAAAATATTCCATATTAAAATATATGCAGTTTTCCTTTCCTTGCAGGTAATTGTGTCACACTAGCAAATAACTGATTAAGCCACATTTTACTTGCACTTGGTGGGTGTTCGGTTTGGATCCTGTTTGTAAGTCAGATGCCCTAACAGCAAGTGTAGAACTATAGAACTTTGAAGAACAGCTGTGGTTAAGTGCTCTCAGGTTTTAAGTGAGGGACGATTACTAGTTTCAGCATACAGCATCAATCACATACAT
>NW_015773150.1:0-824 GCF_001515625.1 Sinocyclocheilus rhinocerous
TAGATGACTAAAAAATGCTATGCACATGTAACAGTATCTCTGTAGAACCACATCTGAAATGTGAAAGCTGTTATATGAACCTACATGCTGACATATTCAAACTCCTTAATCAGCTGTGTTCTGCATGGTAGAAAACACCATAGAGTGTTTTTATTATTATTATTCATTTAGTTTTGTTTTTTCACTATTAATGGTATTACTATTTTTGTTTTACTATTACACTTTCTAAACCATGACTGAAAAAGAGTGAGTTGTTTGGGGGTTGTTGAGAGGTTTCTTACTTGACTAATTATATTTATTGACGCTATAAATTCTCACAAAGATTTATTCATGATTTATTTATTTTAACATGTCTGGGTGCTGAAATGATCACTGAGCAAACCACAAAAATTTAACATAGGTTCCGTATACAGCAGGTAGCCTATAAAAATGCTATGTTGCATAGTAGATATCACTCTGGGCTAGTAACTAGAAGGTTGTGGGGTAAATGGAGCGTCAACATAACCTTTATGAGTGAAAGCAAGAGAGAATAAATGGGTGCATTGTATATATGTTTTTGTGCATATGTCAGTTTGTCAATAATAGGTCTTAATGACCTTTGATAGATTTTCTTCTTTCTCTTCAGGTTTTGATAATGACACTGCATGTCTAGGAATGTTTTTCATCTTCATCTGCTTTCTCTTCCTGTTTCAGGCGTGTGTTGCGTTCATGCTCTGGAGATGTCTACTGGTAAGGTTCCATTTCTAGAAGCAGTGAACGGCAGCACAGTGCTTCTGCCTTGCACCTATGCCAGCTGTATTGGGATCACTAACCTCTACTTCAAA
>NW_015773151.1:0-824 GCF_001515625.1 Sinocyclocheilus rhinocerous
GTTAAAAGAAACCACTAAAATACTAAAAACAAAACAGTAATTCATCTTTCCAGTCATTCCCTTTTGTCTAGTTTCTTGATGCCATTTATTAATAGTGTATAGTAGTTTGAAAATAAATAAGCTCATGAAGGGTTATCAGAAAACAAAGCTGGCAGCATAGAAACATTAGATGTGGAGCTCAAGCATGGTTGAGACGCATGAAAATGATCGTTCGGCATCACAGAGAAACAATTTCTTCTCATGAACAGATGCTGCAATGGTCAAGACACCTAATTGACACCTATCGCAATTTACACTCGACACGTCTGATATGTACAATGAGATTAGCAACTACCATCAGTTCAAGTATGAAACCTACACTAATCTTAGTCTACCTTAGTGGTTAGTAGTGATTATGCATTATTTGGAGGGGCCGGATCCAGATTTTGACCACCTGACGGTCTCTCAGTGCTGCGCATGTGGCTCTATAACCATGTTCAATTGTTGATCAAGTACCAAATCTTTCTTTCTTGGAGCTGCTTTAGTTTAGTTTAATTCAACTTCCTATCGGCGGCTCATAAGAGCACTCCACAAAAGCGATTTTATGCTGCCAGCCCCATTACGTTGAACACGTTTCTGGTTACAGTTCAACCAAATCTGACAGATATTTACAATAAGAGAAAATAATGAAATTGTGGAGGAAACAGTTTGGATCTTATTGATTTTTTTTTTCTTTTGTGTGTGTCGCTTTTATTATTATTATTTTTCGTCCCCAATGATGACTTAAAAAAAGGAAAATTAATCCAATCATCTCAACTAGAATTGCACAGTCTCAAAAAGGTTTG
>NW_015773152.1:0-824 GCF_001515625.1 Sinocyclocheilus rhinocerous
TGAGCCGGATAAAGGCAGACAGAAGAAAAGTTTCACCACCACAATGATCCTGCATATCTATACAGATAAGACATTGATCACTGCAAAAAATGTAATATTATTCTTTGTCCGGTATCATCTAACAGCAGCAATGACACATCCACATCTTACATCCTGTGCATCCTGTACATCTTCTGCATGTCCTTTGTGAAAGTGTCTACTTGAAGGTTAAAAACAGGTAATATTTTAATTAAACTGTGCCGTGTGATATGTGCAGTTTTTCTGAATTGTCTATGTCAAGATTTGCTTCTAAAGGAGCTGAATTATAAATACAGAGGAGTTTTTTTTTCTTCTTCTCCGTACTTACGTGCCACTCTAGACTAGATTAGAAAGCCCCTTGTGGGCCAAACACATTTTGTAGCTTTCAGATTTCATAAGCATCCGGTTTATTTAATTCACTCTCATTTTAAATGGCTTTTGAAGTCACTTGCAAGCAAATAAAAATTGGAAGGGACTGAGTTAGAACAAACCGTGTCTGTGTTTTATGATTTTGGCGTATGTTTGGCATGTGTTGTGCTAAAACTAATGGCATTTGGCAAGCTGGTTCAGGTGCTGTTCGCTTCAGTCATTTCTTCTTGTCTGTCTATGTTTATTAGATTATGCCAGAACTCATGTCCTCTTTATGTATGTAGCGGTGGATGTAGGGGTGTGCGATTTTGACAAAAAATGACATTTATTGGTAGGGGTGTAACGTTACACAGAAGTCACGGTTCGGTACGTACCTCAGATTTGGGGTCACGGTTTGATACGAGTTTATTATAACAGAAAATGTTTTTTTTTTTTTT
>NW_015773153.1:0-824 GCF_001515625.1 Sinocyclocheilus rhinocerous
ACAGTAATGTAAAAGACGGCCCAGCATGTCTTGAGTCTCAGCGGGACGGCACAGGAACATCTTGACTGCGGTGGTCAGCAGCTCCATCTTCACAGCCGAGGACAGCTCAGTCTTCAGCCCGTCTATGTAGCCCTCCATCACATAGGGGGCGCTACTGATCTGTTCACCATGTTCTCCCAGAAGCCATAACAGAGCCTGCTTTCCCTGCGAAAAACAGGAAAAGGATGTAACCTTGTCTTCTCTGTAATAGAAACTTTACCATTTCATATCAGGATGATCAGAAGGTGAGAAATGCCTTGGCTTTCTCTTATACTGATGTGGATATTCAGAAGTCTGTGTGGTAGGCTGCACTGGGCTTTAGCTTTGTTGTCTTCTGTAAAGCTAATTTGAGGCATCTGTACTCCAGAGAAAGTTCTTTAGCCACTGTATACAGACTTTGAATTTGTGATGATCTGAAGGCCTGTAGTGCCAGACATATTCCTCGATGATGTAAAGAGACTAAAAGCTGGATATGATTTTCTGGCTAAGCCATAAATTATAATGTTTAAATACTCCAGGCACTGCTCCCAACTTAAAATATCCATGGCTTTAAACCATCTACATTTTAATATCTTTATATGAGGGATAAAAGACAATTCATGCTGAATAGTTTTGTGGAAACTGTGATACATTCATTTCAGGATTTTTTGATGAGCAGGATTTATTTTTGATGAAATTCTATTTCAGATAAATGCATTTCCTTTGAACTTTCATCAAAGAAGGAATCCTGAAAAAAAAAATCAACATTGATAATAATCAGAAATGTTTCTTGAGCACCAAATCAG
>NW_015773154.1:0-824 GCF_001515625.1 Sinocyclocheilus rhinocerous
AAATCACTATAACATTTTATTTATATTATTTGTTTTTAATTAAAAATATATATTTTATTTAAAATAAGTGGTAATTGTATTTTAACCTAAAACTGTTAATATGAATCTGGATGTTAGTCACAATAGATCATAAATGATTTCCTTTTTTGCTATGGAACATTATTTCTGAAAGGGTTATACCATTTCTGTTTTGTTCGATTGGCTGAATTACTTCTGCGTATCTAAATGTTAACAGCTGTGGAGTTTTTTCTTTCTTTCTCCGGTCTGTGTTTCACACTGAGAGATTGCATTTCTGGCACATTATTTAATGGAGAGCATATGAAGAAATTCATCATCAACAAAGAAGTTTTTGAGATTATAGTTTCAGTGCTGGAAACGTTTACATTGCTCCCATGAAAGAGCTGTACACGTTGCTTTTAGATGATGTTGATGTAATTTATATACAGTTAGGCATTTGTGGATCAAAAAACTTGTGACGAGATGACAAACTTGAGTGTATTGATGTATTTGCATATTTAAATTAAAAGATTTGCGTGTATATTTCTTTACAGTTTCAGTTTGTGTTTGTTCCTGTGTGGAAACTCAATGGGCACGTAGCGTAAGAGAAGACACAACTCACTTCCTCCATCCTTACTCACGACAACCTCTTTATTCTGCTCTTTTTCTTCCCGGTTGTTGTTATTGATCATTGTTCTCTAGGTCTGAGAGATTTAACTTGAATTGATTTTACATCACCCTCCAACTTTGTCTTTGCTGCATTATCTGAGCCTCTTCTGGTGCTAATGATTGCTTTATAGCGTTTGTTTATGCCGACACAGAAACGT
>NW_015773155.1:0-824 GCF_001515625.1 Sinocyclocheilus rhinocerous
AGCCCCTCAGCAGAGGCCGCCGCCATACAGAGACTAGAAGCCAGCATAAACAAAGCAGAGCCTTCACCTGCACCCAGCACAGATACCATGAGAGAGTGAGTACTTCACGTGTGTGTTTGTTGTTAAACCTCAGAATGGGAAAGAATGCATTTTATGTTCAGCTGCTTGACGTTTGAATGATCTCCTGTGTTTCAAGAAAAGCCGGTGCACACTAAAATCCCCCACCTGTTTGTTTTTGCAGAAGTATTCCTTCCACCTCCTTACCAGTCACACAACAGATGACAGAAATGAGCATTTCTAGAAAGGAAAAGGCCCTGTCTCCTAAAGCTGAGTCTGCTGAACCAGGTAATTGGAATGAAATATGATCAAATAAATATTAAAGTAGCCACACAAAGCTGCTTGTTTAGTCTAACACAGAATGTTTCAAACTTCATCAAATATGATGATCCCCTCAATTTCTGAAATATAAAGGCAGATATATATATGTATGTATTTTCATGTATAAAGATGATTTGTGGAAAAAATGGCAATGACAACTAAATTAAATAATCATTTCCAAAATGATTAATTAAATTATAAAAAGCAACAACAAAGCAACTTGTAAATTGTTAAAATAGTATCTGGAAAATATAGACTTTTTATAACGTTTCATCTAAGATTTACATTTAGATGTATTTTTAATATTTTCTCACAAAACCACATGTAGCTTCTTACTGTTTAAAATGAATGTTGTCAATTAAATAAAATAATTGTAATTGATTTCATGATTTCTCACCAGTCTCTAGAATGCAAAATTAAATGGTAAACTTATTAAACTTGGTGAA
>NW_015773156.1:0-824 GCF_001515625.1 Sinocyclocheilus rhinocerous
GTAATTTAAACAGGTAGCAGCTAGAAAGTCAAAACGCTTCCTATATCTTTTGTTGTTGATGTCCAATCTAACACCACGGTCAACTAGTAGAGCTGTACCTCACAATCCTGAACTAATCTTGAACTTAAATGAAGTTCCAATGGGAATGGGAGCTCCTCCTACTTTTTTATTGTGTTCAAACCAGGTAACATGGGAACCTTTGTTGGAGACGGTCCATCAGGAATGTAAATGCTGTTGGAAATGAATGGACCACAGCAGGACAGGAGGAAGTGCTCATATAAACCTCTGGGCTGGAGCCATCAAAGTCATCTACACTGAAGCCTCTGGCAAAACGTCAACGATGCATGGAGACAAAACGAGAAGGCCATCTCAGATCCATCTGGAAACATACAATGGTACTTTTGTCTACTGAACGACTGACAAAAGAACTTCTTGACTTGTGTTTCTAAGAGCCAGTGTTTTCTGATCCATTTGCAACAATAGGAACGTTCCCATGAGTTCTGTGGAACATCCCACTCTAGACAAGGAGGGATTCATTGGCTATCAGTGGACAGGCCATATGGAAAATGTCATTCCAAGAGGAAGCTGTGAGATATCGCTACACAGTTAGTATATAAAAACCAACTGCTTTGGCAGATCTGAGTACTACGTCATCATAAGTTGGAGGCTTTCCTAGACAATGAGTATTACATTAGTAAATCATTCTGGTCAACGCTTCCAAGCTGATTAAATAAACTAAAGTGAGAAACATCTTAAACATTTTGTATAATGGAGCCAATGATTGTCTCCAGATTGGTTCCTGCAGTCTGGTTAGATGATTAGTA
>NW_015773157.1:0-825 GCF_001515625.1 Sinocyclocheilus rhinocerous
CTGGTCCATCAGAGAGAGAACTACCCTGTTACAGAAGTGTTACACAAAGATCATACACGAGAGCGCTGATATTTCATCTGTTTCCCCAGAGATTAAATGGAGAGTAAACTGAGATTTTTGCCGAAAGCTCCAGCTTCTCAGATGTTCCGTCTGAATCACGTGTCTCATAAGAAATCTCAAATATGTGCTCAGATTTGCCAAGATCTCAATATGAACTCAAACATTTCTTATTAGATCCTCCCAAAACCAAATTATCATGAATGTTATGCTTCTGTACTCTAACTGTGACAGCAAATGTCTTATTTTTATTTATTCTAAGGAATTTTAGGAGAAACAAAGTTGGTATAATGACTTAAGGCAAGAATAGCATGGAAAAAAAAAACTAATAAATAATTAGAATTAAAAATAAAATAATAAATAATATTGCCATACTTCCCCAGTTGGTTGATTTAACTATTAAAGTTATGTATTGTAAATGAAATCTATATACGCAAATGGAAAAGAGCAATAAAATAAACACTTATAAAATAAGCTCCTTATGAATAGCCCAAAATTGATCAGTGTATGAAAAAACAATGCTTTTTTTTTTTTTTTTGCCTTAAACTCAGTGACTTGGTGAAACTATCTGTAATTTTCCTCTTTATCTCTTTTCCCAACAATTATTTTTCTTTTATTTCACAATTCCAGCTTATTTTGAGTGGTAACATCCTATGATTGAGTTTGTTTTGTGAGATATTAGGTATTGTGTGTGAATTGTGAATGCTGTGAGAGTGAATCTCATGTACTTGACTGTTTGCGAGTGTGTTATTGTAATGTATTTTTAAC
>NW_015773158.1:0-823 GCF_001515625.1 Sinocyclocheilus rhinocerous
TGTGACACTGAAGACTGGAGTAATGATGCTGAAATTCAGCTTTACGTCACAGGAATAAATGACAGTTTCACAGATATTCACATGGAAAACAGCTGTTTTAAATTGAAATAATATTTCACAATTTCTACTGTATTTTTGATCAAATGCAGCCTTGGTGAGCAGAAAAGACAGAAAACTGTACCCACCCCGATCTTTTGAATGATAGTAATATGTACTGTTTTGACTTGCCTTTTTAGCCTTTTCAAACTTTCAAGTGTATGTAAATAAACTCGTTTTAAATAATACTAATAAGCCATGAGGTGTCACAAATATGCACATTTTTCACAGTATCAATCACAAAATTCAACTGTATGTCACTGCAATGATTTGTGTCAACTTATTTTAATGCCTAACTAAAACAGTGTAGAAATTATATATGAAATATATACTTGCATTACTTAATAATTAATTATCAGCAGTCATTTTGATGGATTATTCTTTTCCGACTGTCCGTGAAGCTTCTTATTGTTGTTTGTTAAGGTGCTCAGATGCTTTGGCTTTAAAGACCCCATGAAATCAAGACTGGTGTTTTGTGGGTTTAGTCTTTTAGCTTTGTGTTCATCTACAGCATATAATCATTTCAGCAGATTTAAGCATTTAAAATGAGTTGTCTTTCTCTTATGAGATCACCTTCATCACTTTAGATTATTTTCCGATTTTAAACCCATTAAATGTTCACTAAAGTCTGAGTAGTGATTTTAAGGGGTCTTTAACTCATTACAGTGGCACTGCATTGCTGTTATGGCTTTAAACTCATTTGTTGTTGTTTTTTTAAGTAAGCTTA
>NW_015773159.1:0-825 GCF_001515625.1 Sinocyclocheilus rhinocerous
TCTCCTGAGTAGATTCACACTGTTTGTGCTGTCACTGACTGTACTTGTTCAATTCTCACTAGCTCTCATCACTTGTTTTTATGCTCTCCTTTCGGTGTGGACCACGAAGTCCGCTATTTGTACATACATAGAAAATGTCTGTTTGAAAATGGTTAAATGTTATTTAAATACAGTATGTGTTGTATGTATATATGAATGCATGTTAAATATCACAGAAACGGAGGGACGCAGTGTTTTTAAAGTTGTTAGTAAGCAGCTGTTGTTGTCGCCTATTTAAGTAAGCCTCCTGGATTGTGTTTCTCTTTAAAGACCCCATGCAATCACTTTCATTTCCTGTATTGACTATTTCCTATTATCAAATGACATCAAATGGTTTGCCCATTTTTTAAATAGCCAGTAGGCTTTATTTACACCATAAACAGTGATTTGCTACTTGCTATTGCTATTTGATAGCTGGTGGTATTGTTAGCAGGAGCAATATTATCATCCTAGAAAGCCTTTCTTTCGACAGAAATATTAGGGCTGCACGATATATCAAAATATTATTGATATTGCGTCATGGCTAAATGCAGTAGTCAAATGATCAAGGCTGTGATTTAATTAAATATATGCCCTGCATGTTTTAGAATGAAGCTTGGCACTGTTCATTTGCACAAGTAAATGTTAATTTAGACAAAAATGAAGAAATTAAGATGTAAATATTAGTATTGTAATTTTACAGTATTTTAAGGTATTTTTATTTTATTAAATACTTTTTTATTTTATAGTACATTAGTATTATTGCAACATTTTTAAGATTTTTATTTAATAATAATCACAATAGAA
>NW_015773160.1:0-824 GCF_001515625.1 Sinocyclocheilus rhinocerous
TACCCCAGCGACTTAAGACTGCTTTTGTGGTCCAAGGTCACAAATAATCACTGCAGCACTCTACTACTAAATTTCTATTGTAATATCTCTAATTCTAGTATTATATTATGATGCCATGAAGTTTCTCGCTGATGTTTAGATCAAAATGGCCCTCAACAGCACAGTAGGGTTTTCAAGCCTGTGAGATATATATGACGTGATGACATTAAGAGCAAAATGGAGATACACAAATCTCCCAGAGAACAAAGCTTAAGACAGACCAGAGTAAAGTTAAGACATTGGGAAGGCACAAACATAGCATCAACTCTCCTTGTTTACAGTGCACATGATAGTAGCTCAGTTCTTAATGAAAGCGTACTCAGTCCATCTCCGCCTCGAAGGTTGCAGATTGGAGATTTCATCTCGACAAGAGACGGCTGGTAAGGCAGTGCATTTGAGAAGACCGAGAACAGTGCACCATTGCTGACAAATACAAAAAAAACAAAAAAAAAACACATACAGCACCAAACAAGCGACACCAGATAAGCTTCGGGTTACGTGACTTGGTAGTGAGATAACTAACCACTACCATAAAGGTCACAGAGCCTGTGGGTTTCTAGAAAAACACAGAATGTGCAGCGATATTGGACGTGCAGCTGACTTCTGGTGAGATCCGAGTATTGAAACTGCATTAGGGTGCTGACTGAGTCTCTACTGCATAGCTCATTCTAAAGCTGTATCGTTCTGCTATTTCGGGTCAAGTATTGCTTCAATTCAATTCTAATACTTAAAATAATGGAGCAGGTCTGAATTTTGAATAACAAAGCCTTTATACAAATCATTTT
>NW_015773161.1:0-825 GCF_001515625.1 Sinocyclocheilus rhinocerous
CTCTTCTCTCACACAAACATTCACTCATCAAATCTCACTTACACACACACACGGCCTCTCACACGACTGTTTCATCTGTGCGTGCAGTTGGGCAGCTGTTGAGCAGTGATGACCGCAGTACATGATACACAAATGACACTCCAGCTGCTTTACACTGGTTACACAAGCCAGAAAAAAAGTCGCTTATGTTATTAGACACTTAATCTGATGAAAACATTCTGGAAATGTATGTAAAAAGAAAGAGTTCGGGGTTAACCTGAGAAAAACTGTGAGGCTGACTCACCTCCACATCCTTGTATTTGTCCTTGAGGTCCATGAGCCGATGGTAGGCTCTGATAGCCTCACTGAACTCGCCCAGGTCTACACACACAGCAATGAAATTCTCCCAGATCTGCCAGCGCTCATAATTACACTTGAGTGCTTCCTGAAGGGTGCGGAATGCTTTCTCCCTACCACACACACAAAACAGAAAGATCAGTGTGTTTAGCAGAACTACTGTTAACAGAAGTTGCTTGCTGGCTTGTGGATGTACTGTAATATTAAATAGTGTATGGCTAAACAACAAGTAGTTTTATGTTCTCCCTTCCAAAAACTGGTTTTGGCAATCTGGCAGTTAGCATGTGGCAATGAATAATAGTTATCATACAGAAACCTAGTGAGCTGTCTACAAAGAGAGCATTTTAGGTAGAAAGGTTGTTCTAAAAAGTAGAGGTAGTCAGCATAATTACTGTACACTACCTCATGGTTGATTCCAGAGTCTGATGTTAGCATGTTGATAAAGTTAATGGTGCAATACTCTAAACAAAGATATACTCAGTTGAAAAA
>NW_015773162.1:0-825 GCF_001515625.1 Sinocyclocheilus rhinocerous
ATCACAGAAATAAATTACAGTTAAACAGATATTCACATAGAAAACCATTATTTTAAATGGCAATAATATTTCACAATATCACTCTTTTTTTCTGTATTTCTGATCCAACAAATGCAGCCTTGATGAGCAGAAGAGACTTCATTAAAAACATAACAAATCTTACTGATCCCAAACGTTTGAATGGCAGTGTGTATATTATTATATACTTGTTATATTAATATATAATAATTACTTAATTTAAATAGTATATTATTTTAATTTTATTTAAATATTATGGTTATTTTCAAGTGTATATTCTCCTCAGTGTTGATTCTTGACAAACATATTGATCTCGGGCTGTTTCTGCATTGCTCCAGCGGTTTCTGTCTAAGTACGGCTTCATAAAGGCCACAGACGGCGATGAGCCTTCGTTCCCAGCGGGTGAGACGGAGGTCAGTCTCTCTCTGGACCTTCAGGAGGGAGGAACCACGTCCAGATCCGGCAGCCCTGATCTCCGGTTCATCTCGGCCCTGAAGGAGTTCCAGCAGGTGTCCGGTCTGCCCGTCACAGGTGTGTTTGATGACGCCACCAAAGCAGCCATGAATAAACCCAGGTGTGGTGTCCCGGACCGGGATGAGGAGCTAGAGTCTCCCGAACAAGTGTTCGAGTCCAACAGCACCACAACACACACTCACACTGATGCTGCAGTGAATGCCAGTGATGCAGCCAATAATACTGAACCTCATGTGCGGAAACAGCGCCACCTGGCGGCGCTTCTGAGGAGCAGGAGGAGGAGAGACGCAAGCGCCTGGACGGGACACATGGCCTTCTCTAAGAGCCTCCTGA
>NW_015773163.1:0-816 GCF_001515625.1 Sinocyclocheilus rhinocerous
GTGTGTGTGTGTGTGTGTGTGTGTGTGTGTGTTACCCTGTACTGTCCATTGATCTGCAGTGAGATTCGGGTTCTTGTGTCCCAGGTGATGGAGATGTGTTTACCCAGGAGGATGATGTAATACTGTCCAGAGCGCACAATCTCAACCGCTGTCTCTTTCAACACGGGCTTCTTCATCCTCACCTGCAGAAGAAAAAGACAACAGAGAAAGGAGGTCTGTATGCTTTTACTTCACACGTGATGTGAAGATGAAAGGTGTTTATTTTACCTCGTTGTGTTCCGTGACAATCAGTCCTCCCATGTACAACACTGTGATGCTTTTACTGCAGCGGTAGCCTGCGATCCCACAAGCCGAGTTCTCCACCAGAACCCTAAACGTGCCGTCCAACCCGTTACAGTAATCCTGCTCGGCAGACAGAAGAACAAGGGAAAACAGGTGAATATGAGGGACAGAGGAGGCGAGAGAGCGAGGATACTGGCTTTACCTGAGCTAGCACGTATTGGCAAGGTCCAGGAAACGGCCTTATAGTCTTTTAAGGTGCATTCTGTCCACTTGTGTGTCTCTGATGTGTTCAAGTGCAATTGTGCTCCATTAGAAGTGCACAGAGATATAAGTGTGAGGAGGAATACCTCTTGAAGAAGAATGTTCATCAAAGAAGAGGTCAGACAGAGTAGATCCAGTGGCTTCATTAGAAGTGCATTGCATGGGTCCAAAAAAAATTAACACAATGATTTTTAAAACAATAATAAATATAGACACATGTATATACACACTACAAATGTTTGTAGTATGTTGTTCTGCCCAAACACACACACA
>NW_015773164.1:0-825 GCF_001515625.1 Sinocyclocheilus rhinocerous
AAGAGGCACAAAAGCGGTTTTACAGTTAGTCTTTTAAAACATTTAAAGTTTTGTTGTTGAGTTTAGTCTGTTTATTAGCTTTAAAGTCCACATGAAAAGTCTGCATGAAATCAAAATATGGTTATTTACAGGAGTTGGGGAGGGATCGATTCTCTCTTCAACGATTCTGAGCTGTTTTTCTGCATATGTGCAAGGGCACTTATGCACTAGAGAGCCATATTCTGCATGCTGCCAGTTACACACACAACGTCGAATAAGTATATAAACTTGCATAATGTTTCATGGTTGAAGCAAAATGCAATGGCAACATTCATTGCACAGGATTTGCGCTGTGAGAAACGTGCACTTTGCTTGACAGTGTGAGGTTTCACTCTCTGGTATTTCTGTTTTTCTCTTCCGAATGCTCTACGAAAGCATCATTTTTGCCATTTGGAATGTAATATACATTTGATACATGAAACTATCGACAGACAGCTGTTTTCAAACACTTCCCTCCCTACCCCTCAAATGATAAATCCCACCATCAAACTGTCTGAAGTTGGTGACTTGTATACTTATATATGGAACCTGGAACACAATATATGGAATAGGGAGCAAATTTCAGGCAGTGAAAATATGCTTGCCATTGGCGCATTGGGAAAAACTATTCAAAATAAGAAACAGTGTTTGAAATGTCAAACTTGTGATGGAACTTGTGATGAAAAAGCTTATCACACTCATCTAAAAAACAACTTAATTTTTTGTACAGAAATAACAATGGCAAACATATAGATTAAAAATAGACAAAATAGTACATTTAAAGATGCATTCAGTTGTTTGGTGTTA
>NW_015773165.1:0-825 GCF_001515625.1 Sinocyclocheilus rhinocerous
CACACACACACATTCACACACACACACACACGCGCACACACACACACTCGCACACAAATACACTCACACACACACACTGCATTGAGTCACTGCTACACAAACGCACTCAACTGCATTAGTTTTCTGACTCATGTTCAGAAGAGATACTAGCATACTATTCATTCTTCTCCTGCAGTATGTTTACTGGACACAGTATGTGAATGATCTACCAATATGGAATACTGTATCCCACAATGCTATGCATTTGATCTGACTTTCAAGAAATTAGTTGGTATTCCTTAAAAAAAAGTTATTTAAAAATCATCACAAGTCCTTAAAATTAGGATAACCTCCAACTTTTGGAAAACTCCTATTTGTCAAGACTTCTTCGATGGAACCAAAATTGCGTTAATGCAAAATATCCGTTTTATTTTGAAGTTAATTGGATGCCACATGCTGAATAATTAAACATGCAACGTATTGAGCTCATGTTTGCTATATACAGTATATACTGTGCAGTAATTAGTATGCTCAGGTGTGCTGGTCATAGAGCTCATTTTAAGAAAAATCCTATTTGTCAAGATTTTGATGAGATAACCAGAATTGCGTTAAAAACACAAAACGTTAGAAGAATTGAAGAATTTTGTATGTTCTTAATCTTTTTTCCTTCAGATTTTTTGAAAGACAAAACTTAAGAATTTGAACTGAAAATAGTTCTTTAAAAAACCTTTGTAAATAACTTAAAAGTTAGGATATTCTCAAACTTTTCTGAAATCCCCGAGATGTTTATCCAAAAAGCCAATAGAAAATTCAATTTCGATTAACGAATATGCAAAAATAAATAAT
>NW_015773166.1:0-825 GCF_001515625.1 Sinocyclocheilus rhinocerous
CTCGGTGTGCAAGGTTTCTGTGCGTGATGAATTTTTAGGATGACGAATACTTTCGGACTCAGTGTGCACTGACCTAAACTCAGCACAGTTTCCTCTGACGTTTCGCTGGCTTCTCTCCCAACTTCCCAAAGCAAGAAGAGCGGGAAGATCAAGAGCGGCTACCAGCGCGAGCACATCAACCTGGGCTGTGACGTGGACTATGACATCAATGGCACCGCGGTGCACGGAGCCGTGGTCGTGGACTTCGAGGGCTGGCTGGCCGGGTACCAGATGACTTTCGAGGCTGGGAGGAACCGGGTCACCCAGAGCAACTTCGCGGTGGGCTACAAGACCGACGAGTTCCAGCTCCACACAAACGTGTATGTACCAAACACAATATCGTCAGACCTACGCTAGCGAGTCCGCTGTCTGTCTCCAGCAGTCTCAAGGTTAGAAAGGTGGGTTATTTATACATGCGTTTATTCCCTGGCGATTGGATTTGTGAAGGGCTTTGCAGCAGGAAGCGGCCCGCTGGTGTCTGGAGCTTGTTTATGTCATTGAAGCTCAAAATTAGTTGTGTGCAGTTGTGTTTAGGGCTGTGTATAACACAGACTCACTGCAGCCCTTTTCATTAAAATATTTTGTAATCAAATTAATTAAAGCAATAATCAACATATTTGTCTTTTACAAAATAGTTAATTGCAGTTTTATATTCTTACGCTAAAAACATTTGATATAGGATTTGGTAGAAATGGCAAGACAGACATTGAATTAAACATGCTTTTTTATGAAGTAGTGTTTTCTTGTAAAAATACTGCAACCCTACTCTGCATAAAAATACCTAAC
>NW_015773167.1:0-825 GCF_001515625.1 Sinocyclocheilus rhinocerous
CTGTGACCCTAAGCTGTCAAAAGCAGTCACTCCAGAGATAAAAGAGCACATCTTCCTGAAACCTGAACTCATTTATCTTCATCTCAGCTGACGCTGTCACATCCAGAGCTCTACTGCAGAAAGACTCTCAGATCAGCTCCTGTGAGTCAGGCGTGTTCGCAGGAGTCAGGCCGAGTGTGTGATCTGTTTTGTGGGTGACGCTGCCAACAGACACATAAGCATGCACAAAAAAAAGCACTGCGGCAGTACAGTACCATAGTACAGTGATGGTATCAGACACTGTATCAATACCATGGTAGTGAAATCCATATACCATGGTATTTACATGATACTCTAAGGAACTTTCAATAATGGTAGTACATAGTATAGTAAAGTATAGTATATCGTTTAGTATAGGATAGTATAGTCAAGTTAACTTTTATTTATATAGCCCTTTATATAATACAGATACAAAGATACAATACAAATGCAATTTAGCTATAAAGCAGCTCTACAGAAGATAATAATGCCATTATTCTGCTCAATTCAGGTTTTTTCAAGTTTTGTTCTCATCTGATAGTGTCGGCACTGTCAAATCAATATTATTACCAAATTTTAAGGGTCTTTTAAACCCCAAATAAGGAAGCAAAAGGCAACAGTAGAAAGGAACCCAAACTCCATCAGGTGACATAAATGGAGAATAAAAATTTTGGGAGAAACCAGGTACATGGGACTCCTAAAAATTGAATTATCTAAAAATAAAATAAAAGTTATTTTTTGAGGCACAGAATGATATATGGTTAAATGTTTTGATTGTATGGGACAATGTCAAAAAGCACATAACAC
>NW_015773168.1:0-825 GCF_001515625.1 Sinocyclocheilus rhinocerous
ATTATCATAAATATTATACACACTTGTATCATTCTGTTCACTTTATTTAAACAATTTATTTTTGATTTAGCACCACTGTATCATGTTTCTTGTTCAAACATGATTGCTTCATGTTAAATTGACTTGAAATGGATATTCTTTGGCATTACACAGTGTTTACATTTTCAAACAACCTGTTTCAATCAAGTAGCTCAAATAAAAAGGACACACAAAAAATAATTTTGCTGCTTTTTCAGTTTAAGGAAAACAAATAAAACAAGTCAATTGTTCATCCAGCATTGAATAGTGAATACATGAATGTGTAAATACAGTTAAGCATCTGATGCTTATGTTGTATGGTTTAAGAGTTACACTGCTTAAGAGTTCAGCACCGCGGTAAAATGTGACAACTTTATGAGTAACTCCTTGTTTGCTTGGGTGTGAAGCTCACTGTTGGACATTAATTCTTCCTGAAGTATTCAAAAAATCTTAAAATGCTGGTAGGGTTTTGAGAATGAATTATTTGCATCTGATTTGCCTTTACCGCAGCCATATTTGACTAATATTCAGCTCAATTAGACAGAACTGTTGCACTGTGACGTCAGTACATCAACACAGTCTCTCACTGCATATTCTTGGAGCACCTTGTAAGGAAGTAAAAGCAACTGGTCTCCAGTTCTACTCTGTTTGGCCCCCTGTGGGGCCAGCAGCTCTCTGACTTTGCCCAAGCTGTCACCCCATTAATCACAGTGAAGTTAACGGTTGGCCCGGTACCGACTGCCCTTACGGACCAGAGCCTACACACATAATAATGAGCCCCACACGTGGGACACTTCAAATGAGATT
>NW_015773169.1:0-825 GCF_001515625.1 Sinocyclocheilus rhinocerous
ATAAATACTACCCTGTCTTCAAACAGCTAACCATGGAGGAGGTACATGTCTTAAAGTGGCTCTTTCCCTTGGTATGAGAGTCGTCCTCTCAGATAAGTGATTAAAATGATTGGAAGAGATGTTTAGGGAACAGATTTCAGATATTGCAGCCAAGAAATACATATTTCCTTCCTGACATATCTCTCCCACTACAACTTATCTAAATTATGATCTCCTTATTCACTTTCTCAGTTCCTTGCTCTCACAGAAGAGGATCTCAACAAGTACGACCTCACTCAGGGGGCCAAGAAGAAACTAAAGACTCAGCTGGAGCTTCAGAAGTGAGTGTGATTTGTGCTTAAATTCTGACACCAATATGTTTGATCTGCATGCATCATTCCATAAATAACCTCAGAAACATTCAGGAGTTCTTTAAAGGAAATTACTTCTGCCATGATAAATGAATAATGTACTCAAACATCTCTGCATAAAATTCAGTTGACCATCTACTTTCCATGGGTATAAATAGCGCTTTGTTAAATATGCCAGGTAAAAGAGTGTTGTGAATAGGTACAATCAATAATTAACCTAATTCGCATAGACAGGAACTGTGTTTGCGCTATAAAGGATGACAGTGACACTGGTTAGCTCATTTAGTGCCTAATCAATAGTGAATAAGACTATTTAGTAAATCACTCTGAATTTTAAATTTTTTACTCAAAAGCTGAAAAATATGTAAAAGGTCAGTAAATTATAATATACACAGACTACCATTCGAAGGTTTGGGGTCTGTAAGTTTCTGTGTTTTCAACATTGATAATAATAATAAATGTTTCTTGAGCAGCA
>NW_015773170.1:0-822 GCF_001515625.1 Sinocyclocheilus rhinocerous
CTATCAGAGCCGGTTAGCCTCAGAGCAGCATAACTAGCCTATTTTAGTATTTAGGGAAGCAGCAGCAAGAAGCCAAGCTAAATATGTGCATCAGAAGACACTGACATGGCCACTGAGATAGGAAGAGCCGACGCTTGACCTGTGCTCATTACTGAGAGCCAAACGCAGGGGCAGACAGCCGGAAGAAGCTCTGTAACGACACAAAGCCTGCAGACCGGAGTGTGTGTAGAATTCAAACCAGCGTCCAGAAAGCAGCTCCGGCCCTAAAATCATGGAGCAGGGACAGCAGTATGTATGATCGATTGCAGAGTGTTTCTCTAAAAGCTTTCTAAAGCCCTGAGCTGCCGGATCCGAGCATCAGGAATCAGCCTGCACTGGGAAAAAAAAGAAACAAAGCCGGCACATCTCGGAAAAATACAAGGAAAAGGTCTCTGTGTTTAAGTTATACTGGAGATGACACTCACATTGCATTTCAGTTTGGTGAAAATGTGGCGCAGGTGTATTTCCAGGAAGAAAATGTAAGAGGAATAAGTTTTATTCAAAAACAATACTTTCCTACAGGAGATAATCTTTAGTTTAAGAAAAAAAAAATTTATATAAAAGACACAAAGTATCTATCTATCTATCTATCTATCTATCTCTGTCTGTCTTTAAAAGTAAAAAATATATATATATACAAAATTACAAATAAGTTACGTATTAAATGAGATATTAAATTACATAAAATTACTACATACTATATATTTATATTTACAATAGACAGATTTTCTTTTCTTAACTTCATTAAAGCTGCAGTCCGTAAGTTTTGCCTCTTTGTCGCCA
>NW_015773171.1:0-825 GCF_001515625.1 Sinocyclocheilus rhinocerous
TCGAGAGTGACCGACTGAAAGGGAACTGTGGAAAGGAATCATCACAGTCTGTGAAAAGGGTCCATTGTGAAATACCATATATTTGAAATCTATTTCAAATAAAATATAGAAGTGTAGGGATTGTGTAGACTTGATTATGTCATTCACAAAGCTTTATGAAAGTGAACAGCTGAGCTCTTTTTTTTTTCTTTTTCTTCTTTTGACATTTCTTAATTTGTTAAATGAAATCTACAGAAACATGTCATTGCTTAACAAGACTGGAGCTCATGGCTTGTCTGTTGTGCTCTAGTACCTGCGGACATCGAGACCATTATAAAAGGTGTGTATACATTAAGCCCATTCAAGATATTTAACTGATTTTTCAGTTTTAAATAAGGAATTATTGGTCAGAAGTCCCGCCTTGTGTTTTGTTTTCTTACCACAGAGTAGATCTCACATGCTGTCTCTCTCTCGCTTTGCTGTGGGTCGCAGTAAAGCCTCAGTTTCTGGATTTCTGTCTGTGGAGATCAATGAAAAACAAACACATTTAGGTTTCTCTAACCCTAACAGATGATTGAGCCGAAATGTCTATATCAGTCATTATTGAACAACATCAGTAGTTTCTTTAAGCCACAGCAGCACACGACTACAACCCATGCGCGTCGTACTTTAAAAACCAGCAACATCCCAGTGTTCAATACTACAGGAAGCTACTTACAGGAAGTGTAGCGTCAGAGCCAGAGCGTTTGGAGATCTGAGTCTTCCCGTTGATGTAGATGGGCACCACAGCATCCAGAGCCTCATCCTGGATCTGCTGGTCATCCAGAAAACAGGAGACACGTCTGG
>NW_015773172.1:0-825 GCF_001515625.1 Sinocyclocheilus rhinocerous
CTTTGATGAGGCTATACAGAGACAATACGTTTTCAATCCTGTAGGACAAAGATCTGCTCAACCAGACGTCTCGAAGCCAAATCCAATAATGAAAAGCTCATGAATAGCAGGGCCGTATCAGTGGACCCACTACACAAACAATACAATGAAATTATCATTTTTCTTTTCCAGTAAATGAGCTCAACAGAATAATATGATACAGCTGTAACTGGGAGACAATTTGTCTCAAAGCACAGGCTAGGACCCTTTGTTCAGAGGGGGCAAGGGACAGGTGAGGCCTCTTTATTGGAGCACGCTGGCTATGTATTCCAATCAGGGAAACATCGGGACTGTTGTGGCGGGAAAATGTCATTATTGCAATCAGGCTTGGGTTAGAGAGGGACTCTGCTGTATGGAAAGCAGTCAGGAACAATGAGAAAAGGCCTTGGTAATGGAGGAGCTTTGAATTCCACTTCATTTGCTGCTCTAATGGATGCAGGACTGACCCCAATCACAAACCCCTCTTTTATTTTCATCAGAAGACAACGGAATCGCAGAAAAGTTGAGCGCGTACGGATAAATAAATATACTCACACACGAAGACCTACTCATACACACACACCTGGTCAATAACAACGCAGCAGGCAAAGAGGTAAAAGAGAGAAAATCAAGCCCCCCTGTTCACCCCAAACACATCTCTGCTCTGCTATGGTTTTGGACTTGGCAATAAATTGCTTTGGTAATCAGCTTTTTGAAAAGCTTATTTACTGCTTGTTCTCTGTTTATTGTGCTCCTCAGAATGAAATATAAAATTGGATTTCATTAGATGTGCAATTTTCTCTTTCT
>NW_015773173.1:0-823 GCF_001515625.1 Sinocyclocheilus rhinocerous
TGATGACAGAATTTTCATTTTTGGGTGAACTATCCCTTTAATAACACCAGATCACAACACCAGAGAGTAAAAAATAAACACTCTGTTGTCACTTTTCAGTGATGAAAAAGCCAAATAGTTCTGCCTGTTTTCTTTCTCTCTGCATACATGACATAAATTTGCCAAGCTGCCCTTTGTTCTTTTATTTTTGTTCTAAATTGTTCTTGACAGTCAGTCACAATGTTTACATCCAATCATCCAGTGTCCTCAGTTTTCCCAATTTTGTAGTTGCTTTCTTCTGTTGCTGCTTAAAAAGGCAATTCTGTTCCCTATATAGTCATGTGACCTGTCTCAGCTATACATAGAAACCCATCAGAAACCCGCTGTTATCTGTTTAGCCCTGTTTCTTATCACGTCACTGCAGATAAACCGCATCAGCTATGTCTGTGACGTGATCAGAAACATCCCCACGAAGAGCCTTCTGCTGACATCTTTACTTTAGAGTCTCTCACATTTACTTACTTTGGGAATCCTAATTTAAGGCCAAAAGGCTTTAAATCTATAGTTTACTTTCTGCTTATGGCCTTTGATGTATGCAGAATGATTAAATGCATGCCCTGTGTTCTGAAAGTTTGTATGGTATATTTCAATTTCAGTTACATTTCAATTTAGTTTAACCCTCCAATGCCTGATATACACTGATCGGCCACAACATTAAAAACAATGACAGTTGAAGTGAATAACATTGATTATATTACAATGGCACCTGTGGATGGGTCGAATATATTAAGCAGCAAGTGAACAGTCAGTTTTTGTATTTTATGTGTTGGAAGCAGGAAAAAAA
>NW_015773174.1:0-825 GCF_001515625.1 Sinocyclocheilus rhinocerous
CAGTTTCCTCAAACATTGCATCATAATAGCATGCTGTTCAACACAACTTCTAAACACGCATAGAGTAGAAATGCTCTCCAGTACGTTATTTCTGTAACGTTACCTTCCTAAAACACCTCCGAGTATGAGAGAGCACACAGCGCAGTTCAGAACCCGCCGCGGACTGATTCTCATTACACCTGCAGAGCTTCAGAGAAATATCATAAACCCAAACCCTGCTCATAACTCGCCGGACTTCCGCATGACGAGCTGTTCTTCTGCTCAGCATCAGGTCAATCTGGTGAAGCCGGAAGCGCCGCCTGCTGGCCGGAAGCGGAACTGCGCTGTGAGTTTAATCTCGAGCAGCAGATGGCGCCAATGCTCAGGTGTTCAGGTATGAAAGTCCAGAGACCCTCCCTCTCTTTTAAAAATAAAATCTCTTTTGCTTCCTCCTGTGCAAAGAACCAGAGATAAAGCGAGTGATTAGCGAATGTGAATAGCTCTGTATTCCTGCTGTTGGACTGAACCGGTCTGATCCGGTCTGAACCACACTGCAGTGAATCAGTCTTCAGCTGAAACGTGCTTTACTGGCTTCACTAATGTTACAATCACATTGTCAGAGCACTTACTAATTAGTTCCATATAAATAAAACAAAAATAGTGCAAAACAACATACATATATGGCTTATTCATATCAGAGTAAGTTAACTTGTTGCAAAATGTGTGAAATGTCACTTTAACAAACTAATTTGATGAAGCCTGAGCTGATTGAGCAGATTAGTGAGTTTAACAAATAATCCATGAACAGGACTCACACACACACACACCCACACACACACACACTCT
>NW_015773175.1:0-825 GCF_001515625.1 Sinocyclocheilus rhinocerous
CAAATTTAGCCTTGTTTTAGCCTAGACATCTGGGCTGTGTTTAGATGGCTAATAGAAGTCTTTTAAACGCAAAATTGCTTGCTGGGTATAGTTTTACGGTTTACTGCGCTTTGTTAATCTTACGTGTTTAACTATAGCAGCTAATGAATTTGAATTTATGCACATTTGCAGGAAATAGTTTGCTTCCACATAAGAAAAATAAGGTGAATAATAAAATATCAAAATCACTCAAGTTACAAGCTAAATAAATCAACTCAAACCAGCAAAATACTTTGTAGCGTCACCGTTTGGAGTGTGATCTCCTCTGTCATTTGCATTTTCCAGTCCTCATTTTGCAGGAAGTCTCTTGAGCTTGTTCCTATGGCATCAGTAGTGTTAATGCTGGCTCCTTGCAATCTTCTTCTTGATGTTATTTCTTGTTTTGTGGTTTTAACACATATATTTCTCTTCCGTTCTTTTGTTGACCAATATAGCGCCTCTTGCAAACTGAAGACATTTACCTCATGCTTTTTTTCTTACCTCTTATCTACGGCCATCTCATAACTCTACTTGCAGATGTTCTTAGTTTTAATATGGCATTTCTGATCAGCATTTCTTACAACATATCCAGTTTAAACCAGATAACCAACCCCAAACCACTTTTACCATATTTGAACATTTACTTTGATGTTGGTTGGTCACATGACATGCATGCAAACAGATTATATATATATACCAATACAAATCTGAATTTGGGGAAACACTGGTTTAAATTATCAATTAAAATAGTTCTTCTAGACTGTTACCAAAGACCAAGACCAAAAAAAAAAAAAAAAACTGCAACCC
>NW_015773176.1:0-822 GCF_001515625.1 Sinocyclocheilus rhinocerous
AAGGGGGTCTGAATACTTTCCGTACCCACTGTATATTTAAATTATAAATGTAAAAATATAAATGAATTTGTTATACATTATAAAATATAATATTTAGTATCAATTAACGAACTAATGTATTAACAATGATATTAATGAATGTTATATTCCTAAATGCTGTAAAAATATTTTTTAATTATTAATTTATGATATTATGCTTTAACTAATGTTAGAAAATCAAACCTTATTGTGAAGTGAGTTGCCAAAAAAAACCCCAGAACTGTTATTTCTGAATCACGTCACTATATAAATGTGAACATGCCCATTTATAACAGCTGAACAACCAAGATGGTTAACTAGTTGTCTGATAAGCGCTAGTTTAGAAATTAACTTTCATGTTCCAGCACACAACCCCCAGATCCAACAAAAAAAATTACAAAGAAAAAAATAAGTGCATTTATGTCACTGCCCCTGTGTACGCAGTAAAGCTGATGTTCAGGAGTATTAGAAACACAAAAACTCACTCAACCTGATAAATCAAGCACTAGAGTACTGCACAGTTATGTTGATAGAAGCCACAACTCCACACCGACCTGAAACCAGTTTCGCCTTTCCTCTTAAAGCAGTTTAAACCACTCGTGAATACAGAACTCTGGCTCTGGGTCAAGTGAAAAAGGCCATTTTAACTCCGAGTCTCCTCTCATCTCACTTGTCTTGGCCTTTTTCTTCAGCGCCGCGTCTTTCGCGTCGGGCCCTGCATTCTGCGCAATCCTGACCTTCATCTCCCCCGTGCTCTTCCTCATCCTCTTCGTGAATAATCTCCAACTCCAGGCGGCCGATGTA
>NW_015773177.1:0-825 GCF_001515625.1 Sinocyclocheilus rhinocerous
TATTATACTATAGCATAGCTCAGTTTCAGGGAGACTGTTCCTGCCATAATGTTCAGTACATTACTTGTGATTAATCAGTTCTTATAGTGATGAATTGTTATAGCAATAGTATTTCTTCTTTTTTATTTCTTAAATTAAAATCAACACACAACACTTGATAATATATTATATTTAAATATTTGAGGACAGTAGAATGGTATACAATTAAAAGCACAAAAGATTCATTGATAAGCATTGTGGGCGTGGTTAAGAAAGTGTGAGTGGCTCAATCTCTTCAGTTTTCAGACTGGTTTGGATGTGTCTGTGGTTGGATTCCTTCTTCACACTGGGGTAAGACTACAGAAGGGTAACTGAGAGATTATGGCATACTGCTTAGTATATTCTTCGCTTGTGAACCAGGCTGATTTCGATTGCATTTTTACAACTTTTAAAAAAACTATAAAGCATTAAACATGTTGACTTTTTCTAGAGACACAGTTTTTCTGAGGTCATGATAGAAAATTATGATAAAATGTGTGACATTTGATTTAAGGTAGTCTATTGGTTTCTGTTTTACAAATACTATAGATTCTGAAAAGAAAATCCATCAATCAATAAGTCCTTAATTTAATAAAAAGGATACAAGCTGTCAGCTGGGTCAAAAAAATGCAATTTTTTTAGTTTGTTGACTCTCCAAACACTTTTTTTTTGTGTGTGAATCCTATCCGAATTAAAATTTAAATGAAATTGTTGGTTTAACAATAAAACACTGGCATACATTAAGAGCAAAGTTCAATTTTAGAGTAAAAGGTTGAACTGTGTTCTCAGAACAAGAGTTTTTTTTTT
>NW_015773178.1:0-825 GCF_001515625.1 Sinocyclocheilus rhinocerous
CTTTCAGGCTTTCCATCTGTAGCACCTGAGGAAGAGGACGGGAACTCCGGGCTGTCAGGAGAGATGAGCTCACGCTCTCTGCGGCAGGCTGTCAAATGCGGCACATCCACTTCAAGAACAGACACGAGCAAACTTCCGCTACTCCTCGATCTTTGTCTCTTTCTCTATCTGTGCCATTATCTTTCTTTCTTTCTTTATCTGTTTTTCTCCTTTACACTTCCTGTTTGAATTGTAGGAATTGTAGGATAGCTATGGCAGACTTGTGCATCATGACCTATGGAAACAGAGGCATCCATCATTTGTAGGTAATGAACATTTTTAATTGAAGTGACTCATCAAAAACATTTCACCTCACTCATTAAGGCACAAACAGTTTCATAGGATGGGGCATCGTGCCCAGGGTGTTCTCATTTTCATTTAGTTTAAACATGTACTAAAACTGAAATAAAAAATAATAAAATAAAATAAAAATGACAAACACAACAAAATAAAAAAGGTAAAATTACAATGAAAACTAAAAATCTAATGCAAAATATTAATAAAAACTATAAATCTCAGTGATACTAAAATAGAATTATATTATATTATATTATATATTATATTATTAAGGATATTTAGGTATATTATTGTTATTATTAATATTTTGCTTTTTGAGCAACATGAGGGTTGGTATGACACTATGGAAAGTAAATGATCTGTGGAAAGTGTGACTCATTTGGCCGTATCCAATTTAGATTTATGTAAAAGAGTGATTTCTGCCATAGTATTTTACCTGATTTATTTATTTATTTGCCTGCAACTTTTTTTTTTTTTTTTTTTTGAAGA
>NW_015773179.1:0-825 GCF_001515625.1 Sinocyclocheilus rhinocerous
AAAAATAACAGCATTTATTTGAAATAGATATATTTTATAACATTGCAAATGAATTGAATTTAATGTAACTTGTGGAATTAAAAAAAAATCAATTTCTTTAACAAACAAAAAATATATATTTACAAAATGACACTAAATATTTTATTAATATTTTAAAATTAAAATGTGGAAATAATACTAATTTTAAAAAGTCCAAATGTTTGACTGGTAGCGTTATACAATTCAAGCTCACAAGATGCACAAATATTGCTAAAATGTAACAAGCATTAATATAATATTAATCCAACTTTTCTCTAACAGTACTACAACAAAATGGAAAATATGTGATTCCAATGGTTACATGGCAGTGCTAAAATCTAATTTAAGGCTGACTATTAAAAAATGATGTTACACAACTCCCTGCAATACTTGATTCTGATTGGTCATAAACAATGCAGTCAAATGTCTGTGTATATTTGTGTAGCTTTAAACTGTTCAATTGACTATTTGGGCAACTCATTCCCTACATTATTATGTGAAAGGAAAATGTTGAAACTGTAAAGTAATTGCAACTCAAATCAATGTTTTATGTCCATTATAGTCATACAATAAACCAAATAATATACAGCAATCATCCTGTCAGGGTTTTTATTTATTTATTTGTGATAACGACCAGCTGACAGTACATTATTCCTTACTTATTCAAGTCAAAAATATTATTATATGACGGAATCAATCTGACTGCACTAGGTTACACCAACAAAAGTACGTTTTATGGGCCAGATCAGGTAGAAAGGCACTTTTTTACTTTAAAGGGGTCATATGATGCGATTTCAAGTTTTCCTT
>NW_015773180.1:0-825 GCF_001515625.1 Sinocyclocheilus rhinocerous
GCTGAGACCCCCATCATCATATCGTCGGCATCTTTAGAGAAGTGTCTTGCCAATTCACTGATCGGCCTGTCAACTACTTGATAAAAGCAGTCAGTGCGAAATCATCACCAGCGGTGTGAGCGTGGTGTACAGGAGCCTCAACAATAAAGTCCATAATTTGCTGGCTTTGTTGTCGGGCTTCTCTCCTTTGTGGTGGTACTGTATGCTCCCTGGTGCTAAACCAGCCGGTTCATTTGCATGGTTTTGTATGTCGCTCCAGTAATCCTCTGAATGTTTTTCGGATAGAGCTGTGACGACAGATTGGATCAGATCATTTGCTGAGGAGATGTCCAACTTGGGTGACTGTAGCTGATTTGAAGCAAATTTGGTGACACGGAAAATGTTCTCAAATAAAATGAGGGGCAAAACAAACTGTTGGTCGATAAGCCCCTGCATTGCCCTGGCATCTGTTTTTCGCCTCATATTTGTGTCGTTGATCCTGCAAAGTGGCCAGCATGGCGGGAAGTGATTTTTATAATTGTCCACAACGCAGAGTGCTGACATGACCAATGTGTTTCACTAAGTTTCTTCAACCCGACTGGCAGTTCAGATGGTTCAAGCTCCTTCAGTTTTTTTCTTGAAAAGGTCATGGACCACTGAACCAGAAAACAACATTGTAGAGCATTTGCACAATAAAAAAAAAAAAACTCAACATTCCCAGCATGTAGGTAGCGGAATACTACCGAAAGTAGTTTACTTTTGTCTACAATTAAAGCAAAACAACCAGCATCTCACAGTTCAAGGGATGTAACGATTAACCGCAAGCCGGTTGAAAATCGATTCAAA
>NW_015773181.1:0-825 GCF_001515625.1 Sinocyclocheilus rhinocerous
AGCTTAGGTGGGGAAGTTACTCGCTAAATCTGTTCTTTGCCCTCAGTTTAGAATTTGTTATTTTGTGCCAGTGGTGACATTCCTGCTAAATGATACTACTTTGCTTTTTGCATGTTACTTGACACTTTAAAATTGAATTATTCTGTGAGTGGTGCTAAAAGTATGTTCAGTTTTATCTGAAACGTGAATTATTACATTGGTTGTACGTATTGTGGTACTGAAATGTCCAGTGATTTATTTCAAATGTGACATAAATATGCATTTGCTGAGGAAATCATGCCAGTTTAACATACTTCTGTCTTTAAGTCTTGGAGCTCTTTTATCGTGACTTGTTTCACAGGACTCTAACGTTCATTTCAGCTAGAAACTTAGTGAACTGTATGTATAAATACTCAAATTTTTGTAGTTTTGCAAAACTGTAGGTAGATACAAGTATTTCCAATGAGTCTGTTGTAAAAGTGAATCATTGTTAACAAACAAACAAAAAACAACAACAAAAAGGTTTTCAATTTCCAATCCTAACAAACCTGTAAACTACTGGAAAATTCTGTGGACAGTGACATATCTACATCAGCCACCTTCAAAACAATGGAGTGGTTCACACAACAAGCGCTCAGTGTCATTTATTCTAATGATCTTTCGGCATTATATTCTCGAATATTTGTATTTTTTATCTAAAGCCAAACGGGCTTCATTCAAGCCCTTCCTATGCGTTGCTTCTAAAGTACCATTAAGAGCTGTGGATGATGCAGTTACTTTAAAAACAGAAGCAGAAACACGGTGAGCAGCAAAATAGATTGATACTTTTGCTAAAACACTGCAGAA
>NW_015773182.1:0-825 GCF_001515625.1 Sinocyclocheilus rhinocerous
TTGTATATTTTATATGTTTTATATTTATATTGTTCTCATGCAGTTTTCAGACCAAAAATCAAACATAACCCAAACATTAATACTAATACAAAGAACTCATTTTTCAATTATTTAGCATGAGGGCTTTCCAGGTTATTATATACCAAGGACTCTCAAATGTGGTGGTCCCTTTCCTACAATACAAAGGCAGCTGTTAAGTTTAATATATAGCAACCCTTTTATACTGTGACCATAGTAAGTGTGTAGTCTTTTAATAAGAACATTATGTTTGCAAAATTAAATGTTTTTTTTTATTTGCCATTGTACTAAAATGATAGCAAATTGTTAAAATATTATCTGGAAAACAATTACTTGATATCACAGTTTATACTCTCTCGCGCGCTTTCCTGTGTATTAGAAAAATGTGTTTCGCTTTTTTGAGATTTATTAATATAGCACAATAATTTCGGTGCAATTCCAAAGCAGATTTACATAAAGTAGTGCCATACAGCAAATTAACTTTTTTTTAGGGTTGTAAGACAGGCATTACCGCCACTGAATACAAAGTGCAAATCGAGCTGCGGAACACTTGAATGAGTTTAGGTGTTGGAGGGAATGATAATTGTGATGTACTGCTAGGCTGCAATTTGATTGGCTGAGATTTGAACGTGACGCCGCAAAGGTGAATTCTGATTGGTTTGGTTATTTCATGGGAAAAAAGTAAGGAAATGTTTGAAGTATTTGCAAAAGGTGAGTTATTTATCAATATTTTTAAACAACTGCAGACGCATTCCCTCACGAAATAGTGTTCATCGTCTGTTTGATTACGTCTTTAATTTATTTTCC
>NW_015773183.1:0-825 GCF_001515625.1 Sinocyclocheilus rhinocerous
CTATAAAACCAAAAATATGATCTGCTGTATATCAGCTATAATCATCATGCACCTCGTCCTCAAAACCAGTTGGCAAATTAGTGTTAGTAATTATGTTGCCTTGGCAAACATGATGAGTTTTACAAAAGACTACAAGTTTGAGGTGAAATTCAGCCCTCAGACAGATACCCATAGCTCTGAGGCAAACTTTACGACTGTCAAGTTATGAGTTTGATATACCCACCACCATCAAAGCTCAACGGATACACACACACACACACTCTAAGATAACAGCTTTATTAAATCCAGAACAGGAGGAATAAAAAGGGCAAAGAAAGAATAGAGATTTAGATGTTCTTGAAATGAAACAACTGGTCCAAGTTCTTACCCTGTGGCCAAATCCAACGGATCACAACAATAGATGACAACAATAGCTGCCCTCAAATGACTCTTTTAATCCTACCTGTACTCTTACATTTATCATCATCTCATACTTTCCTCTTCTTAATTTTTTAAGCAGCTTTTTGCATTAAAAAATGACTAACATGGCCATACATATGGTTTTTATGCATACTGATACAGTAAAGATATCAGTCTATTTTCCCAAAAACTGGGCATTGGATTAATGAGAGATTACCATTAATAGACTTGTCAATTATGTGTTTAAACATTACAGATTTAGGCAATATATGGTCCTGCGAGGTGGTTGGAGGTGTTTTTGTGGAATAAATGGCAACATTGTTGACTTGACAGCACAGACACTATTGGAAGAGAACTGAACTGAGCTGGACAATGAATCAGCAATGAACTGACTTTAACTGATAAACTGACTGTTTTCTATTGTCC
>NW_015773184.1:0-825 GCF_001515625.1 Sinocyclocheilus rhinocerous
TAATATCTCTCGTCTGTCAGCTTCGTCCACAGAATATGCCACCATGAACCTGACGCTGAGCTCCGAGCCCGGATTATTCCTGACCGACAGCTCCCCGGGGATGCGGGCCAATCCCGTCACAGCGTTCGTACCACATGACATCCAGACCGCCAATGATTCACAAGCCACCAATCTGACCGCCAATGCCACTCTCGGACACACAATCTGGCAGATCGTGATGATCGTGTTCCTCTGCGGCTCGCTTTCCGTAGTCACCATCACCGGGAACATCCTGGTCCTGGTGTCCTTTAAAGTCAACAAGCAGTTGAAGACGGTGAATAACTACTATTTGCTCAGCCTGGCGTTCGCAGACCTCATCATCGGCGTGCTTTCGATGAACCTCTACACTACGTATATAATCATGGACCACTGGGCGCTTGGGAACTGGGCCTGCGATCTGTGGCTGGCCGTTGATTATGTAGCTAGCAATGCTTCAGTGATGAACCTGCTGGTCATCAGCTTCGACCGGTACTTCTCCGTCACGCGTCCGCTGACGTACAGAGCCAAACGCACCACTAAGCGAGCCATGACCATGATTGGACTCGCCTGGTCCATTTCGTTCATCCTCTGGGCGCCAGCTATCCTCTTCTGGCAGTATTTCGTCGGGGAACGAACGGTTCCTCCGGATGAATGCTACATCCAGTTCCTCTCGGAGCCGATCACCACTTTCTGCACAGCCATCGCTGCTTTCTATCTGCCTGTCACCATCATGACCGTCCTCTACTGGCGGATCTACAAGGAGACGGAGAACCGCTCCAAAGAGCTGGCTGGACTCAAGGGTTCGGG
>NW_015773185.1:0-825 GCF_001515625.1 Sinocyclocheilus rhinocerous
TCTGTCTATCTATCTATCTGGTCATGTGCTTATTATAAGTAGATTAAATTGTTTAGGTTCATCTTTTTTGACTTAGGTTTCTTTTGTACAAGGTTGACAAAAGCTTAAATAGAGCTTAAGGCTTTTTAAGGGGGAAAAAAAAACACTGTCATGCTGCATGGCAGATGGTGTCTGAACAAACACATATCATACCCACAAAGGCTATTTTGCTGTTTTTTTTTGTTTGTTTCTGACATGATAGCATCTTTAGTTGTGCACATCCTCTGCTGCCGCATTCTAATGAAGAAAGAAATTAAACCAAGTATATACAGCATGAGCTCATATTTGTACAGTGAAACTGGATTTCCCTGAAAAAAAGTTAAGGGAACTTTTTCACATGATCACAAAAAAGGTTAAGTCTTCATGTAAACATCCTCTTCCTAAGTTTAATGGCTGGAGGACCCCTTCAAAAAAGACATATATAGGATAATAAATCACAAGTGTTCATAACTTGTGAAGAAATTCCCTGATTTAAGACAATTTAAGGGTGATAAACAGTGTCCAAACTTACAACGTGAACATTTTTCAATGTATTTAAAAATACTCAAATATCCCAAACATCAAAGAAAGCAATCCTGCATTAAATCTACTTTCAAAAATATTTATCTGAAGTATACATTTATTAAAATGAATGTTAGAACGTATCTTAGATATTTTCCCGACTCTTTACAATGCAATTAACTGACGGACTGATACTAGTGTAGTTCTGGATTGTTGTCTTCAATATACCTGATCACTCACTGCCACCTTGTGGTCATAACTGAGGATTTCTTATTGAGGTTGTGA
>NW_015773186.1:0-825 GCF_001515625.1 Sinocyclocheilus rhinocerous
AAAAGCTTATATTTTCAACAAGTGCACTTTCTTTTTGAAAAAGCCACAGCAGTGCACCTGACACATTCTGAAGCATCTAGACTTCTATTATCCTTAGACCAATAACCTTCTCTTTTTTATTTCTGTCATCAATCCATATTCGGAAGCCAGTCATTCTGCTCTAGGGAGCATTCAGGGTTGTGTGGCAATTTCCTCTTAGAATAGAGTGAGATGAGAGAAAGACAAATGTAGATCTAAAGTGTTGCATTATAACACAATATATCATTGCACGGTCTGAATACTCGACCTTAATTCATGAAGTTTAGACCCACAGTCTCAAGGCGGGCTCCATGTGAACCAGAGTGCAGGTAGAAGACAGACACTCGCAAACTATAATCATGTTAATGCACATTACATTTAACAGTGCAGATAAACCCGCAGGTGGGTGGTTAGAGTGTGAATGTTGGCATATGGTTTGCCATGCTATACTTGATCTAAAAGCACATTAAGCTAATTCTTTTATTATGCATGCTGGTTTTATGAACACATATTAAAAATGACCATTTAACGACCCTTCATAACGAGCTAGTGAAGGCAAAAAGTTTAATAAAAATAATGCAAAACTATAAGTGATCAGTTATGGACTAAAGACGTGTCAGTGTGCATGCTGTGCACATCACATACCATCATATACAGCTATGTGACAGATTATGTATGCATTTATGTATTATTTTTTTGCATCTTAATTTTAAGCCAAAGAAAACTTAATCGAGCTCAAAAAACATATACTTTTTGACAAACTGTCAATGCATAAAACTGAGTAAATTAATTAGTGAATTATAAACA
>NW_015773187.1:0-825 GCF_001515625.1 Sinocyclocheilus rhinocerous
TATTTTCACATTATAGGTTGCATTAATATTTTGAATTTGGTTTTGATCTATTTGTCTGTCTGTCTGTAGGTTTTGTAAACTTCTAAGTCAAGTCAATATTAAATATCCCCGCCCCATAAATAAATACTGTAAATAATAGGTTCCATTAATATTTGAATTTTTATTTTTTATTTTGATATTTTCTGATTTCATTTTCATTTTTGCTAAAGTTTTGTGTTTTGTCATTTCTATTAGTTTTGTATTCTTATTATTTCAGTTTTATTTATTTTAGTACATCAAGTTCAACTAAATGAAAATGAGAAATGTTGCCATGGCAAATTAAATGTATTTTATTTTATTTCAGTTAAAGTTTATTTTATTTCAAGTAACAGAAGTTCTTATGGTTATGGTTTTAGTTAAGAATTTAACTTCATAAATTTACATCTACAATGTTTACATTTATTACTAATTATTTTCAAAATTATTTTCAAATTTGTATGATGTATTCTAAAATATTTTCACACATATACATTTAATAAAATATAAATATTCAATGTTTATAAACATTATATATAAAATACATAAAAATATACACCGATATTTTGCTAGAAAATTATAGCATACATTACAAAATATGAATAATTGATTTATTATTTTCTTACAATTTAAACAAAATATAATTTATTTTAGTCAGTATGATCATTTTATTTGACTATTTCAAATAGTTTTTAAACTTTGCAGTTTTCCGATCCCCTTCGTCTTCTATTCTCTCTATTGTTTCCTGTCTTCCCTCCCAGTGTATCTATTAACAAAATGGCAGAAATAACATCTAAAAAGGACAAAAAT
>NW_015773188.1:0-825 GCF_001515625.1 Sinocyclocheilus rhinocerous
TTATAAACAGTAGTGTTTTGCACTGTGTTGGACTGTGTTTGTATCAGTCTGATCTGTGTCGGTTTTCTGTGGTTGTAGGTCTCCTGTGGAATCTCTCCTCTGCAGATAACCTTAAGCTGGATTTGCTCCACACAGCCTTGCCTGCGCTCACTGAGAAAGTCATCGAGCCGTTTTCAGCAAGTACAGACGACAACTCCAACACCAGCCTGGCACCAGAGGTCTTCAACAACGCCACGGCATGCCTTCGGTAACATCACACACATGTACACAAGGCAAACGTCAGGACTGACTCCACGCATAATACTACTATTGTTGCTGGAGCCCGTATCTGACGCTGGTTATATTTTCACCAGTAAGCTGTTAAAATATTTGATCTAGATTCGTATTGACTTTGGCACACCTACAGACCACCTAGAGTTCGAAACCTCTTGGAAACAAAACTGTAAATCACTTTCTGGATTTGGCAAGCTCTACATTGATTGCCTGGCATTATGTACAGTACCTTTTAGGTGCACTTTTCTACAAGCTCTTCTGAGGATGATGAAGTCTGCCAGGTTATTGATATTAAGGCAAGACACTAGAGGCAAACCATTGGTCAATTTTGAGATTTTGGCCTATTTTGTTTCTATAACTTGTCTTCTTTCAGACTAGTGGAACGAACACATCCAAAAAAAAAAAACATTTATTTTTTTTTCACACTTTACCTATCTGTGTATGTAGATTTCAGTTACAATACATCTTTAAAGGCTGTCTTAATCTCCACTTCAGCAGCACTTAGAAACTACGTTACAGTCTTATTCCTGTTAATATTCTGCAGGTTTTTAC
>NW_015773189.1:0-825 GCF_001515625.1 Sinocyclocheilus rhinocerous
TTTATATTCCTTTAATATTCACAGCTTTCTAGTTTCTAGAGAAGTCGTGGCCTAATGGTTGGAGCGTCAGACTTGTATCTCAAAGGTTGTGGGTTCGAGTCTTGGTACCAGCAGGGATTGTAATAATAATAAATTAGCATGTTTATCACCTAAATTATTCACATATATACAGCCACAATAGATGATATTTAGATCAAATTGAAGATTCACAACCTCAAATTATAGCAAACTGGTCAGATGATGCTGAAGTTGAAGCATGATGTGAGATGAGGACGTGACAGCAGAGCGCTGGAGCATGAAATCAGCTGAACACGTTAGTCACCAACCGTCATCCACCGTAAACGTGAAGCGCACAGGAAAACTGGACTTTCTGAGTCAGGAGTTTCCTGAAGAGCCGAGCGGCGTGAAGCGAACAGAAAGAACCGCGTGACGAATCCAGACCTGATCAGCAGTGACTGCGGATGACATCTCGACACGCGATGCTGACGTTAAACATCACACGAGAACCGTCACCGGAGACATCCCCGGATCTCTTTACATCTCAACTGTTTCTGCTAGACATCTATGAGAGAGTCTTCTGTACTGTAATGTGTCCAGTCGTGCCTCTTTTATGATTTTAATTATGATTCATACTGTATTAAAGAAAATACAATTTTAAAATGATGTATTTTATATAATAATTAAAAATAAAAATATTTTTGACACTATATTATCATATTTTCATTTTAAATATAAATAATTTCATTATTTATTAAAATGAGCATTATTTTCATTACTACTGTGTTGTGTCTCTTTTATTATTCAAATTCTTTTCAATTATGATTC
>NW_015773190.1:0-825 GCF_001515625.1 Sinocyclocheilus rhinocerous
TATGTCATTGTTTTGCGTGACACGGGTGGCTTCCTCAACTCTCTCCAACATCTCTGGTTTTCCAGCATAGCATGCTACAATGGGAGCCAGCTTTGCCACTCCATCTATTTGGTTATCAGTTTCACAGCCTGAAAAGTGTCACAATAAAGATTCAATATATTATATTGCTTTATTATCTCCTTCCAAATTACTGAAAATGTTATTATAATTATATATTTGAAAAACATTAAAATGAATTAGTATTTATTAGCAATAATGTGGCTACACAAAATATTTGTGATGGTTATCTGACTTCATTTTCAGCAACATAACTGACAGTACCTGTCTCTGGCTTGCCTGCATCCACATTTTTAATAAAGCTCTTAAGGCTTGCTTGTCTCCAGGGTCCTTCAATAGGTAGTTGAGGCCTGGGAGCTTGAGAACAAAAATAAGTAAAAGTCATGAATAATTCAGGAAAACTCATATTTGAAAACAAAACAAACAAAAACAAACACCATCTGTCTAGGTTTATGAGTCAAAATGGCAGACAAACATGCAAATTCAAATGGTTATATTGTTAACTAGAAATATATATCTTTTTAAAATAAAGTATAGCTGAAATAAAATACAAATATTACATGAAATACTTTAACTAAACGAAAGTTTGAAATGTTTCCTTGGCAACTAACTAATATAAGCTTAAGCTGAAGCACTAAAATGAATAAATAAAAAATCAAACTAAGCAAAAAAAACAAACAAAACTGAGATATAAATATATGAAAGCTGAATAGTAATATAAAAAATAAAAATAAATAAATAAATAAAAATGACAAAAGCACATAAAAA
>NW_015773191.1:0-825 GCF_001515625.1 Sinocyclocheilus rhinocerous
AAGAGCAGACGGTCAGCCACACACATCGGCGCCATCTTCATCAATCTCCATCAATCAAAGGAATTGCATTGTTAACTTCATAACCTAAATAGTTTGCTTATTTTATTTATTTATACTTTTTTTAATGCTTTATTTATTGTTATTTAATTTAGGTTTGGGTTTTGCTTTTTTATTTTTGCTGTTTTTCTTTCATGAATGTTTATCCTTTTACACTTTTAAATATAAATTAAATATTTAAATATGAATACATTTTAATGACCAAGACACTTTCAAAATCCCAAGGAAAATGAAGTTACATTTTTCTTTACCAGAGTGTTCTTTATGGGATCTCTCTTGGTTTAACAGCTGTGTGCCTGTATGTGCAGTGAATTTGCAGCTCCAATAATTTTTTCCTTTTGTATGATGTGGAAAGCTCTTGTTCATATCACATCCTCTTCAGTTGAGCATCCGTCGTGCTGTGGTGTTACACAATCATCTGATAAGCGTAGTGTTTTTGTGTGTGTGGTTTGTAAATCAGTCTTTTATTTCTCTGGTTCTCATCACCTCATACACACACTGATTGCTTTCGGACTCCATCCAGTTGCATAATAATGTCACTTAGTCACAGAAACAGTCACATTATTTAACTGCCAAGGATACAGCTCCTGTGTGTATATGTGTGAGGAAGTGTGACTCCTCACAGATTTGGACAGGAGGACAGGAGGTGACGTGTCTCTCAATCCTGACCCTCATCTTGTTCAAACCTGTCACTTTAACAGCTTCTGACTCATACACACACTTGAACTAACTGTCCAGCCAATTACATGGAGAGACAGCATGGTCACA
>NW_015773192.1:0-825 GCF_001515625.1 Sinocyclocheilus rhinocerous
AGGAAGTGATGTGACAAGGTGCAGCATGGATCCTGCTGCCCTTTAAACATAGTAGCTTCCTCTGACTGATGTACTGCGGCTGCTGTGCGCCTGAGGATGCCTATAACTTTACATAGTCTGTCCTTGTTAATATTGTTTTGTAGCTTGTCGGGGAAAGAGTGTTTGATTTGATAAGTGCACATCTTGCAAACTTCTTTCCTGACTGCTGTTTGCAATGATTGACACCTCGTAGCTGTTGATTACCAGGATTGCTGGACTGAACAGGCGGCAGATCATTGCAATTCAAAGTGTGTTCCCTTAGTGTCAGCTATACGCGTTCACATTTTGCTGACACCTCAGGGCCTGGGCAAAGACAGGAACGGGACACATCAGGGCACAAAACAAAGATCAAACAACACAAATCAACATTTTAAAAAGATAGACCTCTAAAAAGAAGCTTGAAGTCCTTCACCTGATAATGGTAGTGGGATTTTAATTGAGGTGATCAATTTGCTAGAAATGCGTCTGGGCTGCTGATACATGAAGTACAGTCATAAAAGATAATCAATCTGTCATTGTGAATGATGATTTATGACTGTCCTTGTTTTAAAGCCAGTAAAAAAATAGACCATGTATTAACACTGTGAAGTAATGCCAAGTAAAACAATGAGTGCTCTAAACAACCTTTATGACAAACTAAACAGAATGTCCTGTACTCAGCTAAATTAAATATCAGCTGTTTTTAATCCCAACAGCTAAAATGTTTTACTCCTGTTATCCTGACACCACTTGAAAGCTGTTATTGTTTTTAATAAAATAATGTTTGGTAACACTTTATTTCGATAG
>NW_015773193.1:0-825 GCF_001515625.1 Sinocyclocheilus rhinocerous
AATCTGTCAGAATGCATCGGTGTTGATAACAAACATCATCTGACACCAAAGTGATTTCTTGTGGTCAGATTCCATTGTTGTCGACTCAAAGCCTGTGCATCTTATTCTTAAAAGAGTATGTTTCAAATTAGTCGGGGCACATTTGTCCAGAATGTCCCAAACAATGGGTCTTTGTCAGAGCTTGCAGAATGGCTCATCTGGGCTTCAAACACACAGATTGCTGGTGGTGAGGAACCAGTCGGCAGACAGTCTCCTCCTAATTATTTTAGCCCCTAATTGGCGTTCAAAACAAGGCAACAACACCGCCTCTCACTCTCTCTTTGTCTTATGGTGGGAGTTTCCAAGCCTGTGTGCTCCTCTTGCATTCATCATAAAGTGGAAAAGTCACAGTGTCATATGAGTGAGTCTGCTTTAACTATATGAGCTCACTCTAGATCCTTTCACCTAGTTTATCTGATTTGTAACTTTTGCAATATGCCCCTTCTTTATTCTGTCCAAATGTGCAATGTTGTCACTTAAAGTGATAGTTCACCAAAAATGAACCAAAAAGTTTTCTAAATAGAAATGTTCAAGGTATACATTTATGTATATTTATATAATATTTGTATTATTATATAAAAATATTTTATTGATACAAATGCTTTATTTTCCTGCACATTATTTTAAATAATATACAGGTTGACATTTTCTGTCCAGTTACAATGAATAAAGATGCTTTCCAGCTTCAAAAAGGACACATAATTTATTATTTTTTATTGTTTTCTATATTTCAAGTAATATGCAAAATAATAAATGATTTGTTTATACATATATATATATATATAC
>NW_015773194.1:0-819 GCF_001515625.1 Sinocyclocheilus rhinocerous
ACACACACACACACACTTATACACACACACACACACACACACACCTATATACACACACACACCTATACACACACCTACACAAACACACACTTATATACACACACACACACACACACACACACACACCTATACACACACACCTATATACACACACACACACACACACACACTGCTGGAGGACACAGTGAGCAAAGACAAGGGAAGCAGCACAACAATTCTACTTCCTGAAAGCACAGCAGGATCTTATAGAGGCAGATGCAGACCAGTCAGTGTTACAGTGGCCTAAAAAACTATTTGGGAAGTGTAACATGTCTGATGACACAAAATATCAAAGCGAGTGTCTGTATCTGCGTGCCTCAAATAATGCAGGATCTGTTCTCTTCACTGTCAGTTTTAATGGACTACTTTTTCGGTGATTTTTAGTAAAAGTGTTTTTAGTGGATGTTTTCAGGGGTTTCAAAACTTTTTAATGCCAAGGACCCCAAAATATGATGGTTCAGTTGCGAAAAACCCCTTTACTAAAATATAAAGGTAGTAATATATGTTAAGACACACTGTGATATTATAAAAAATAAATTTTAAAAATTGAAAAATGGTCCGTTATGTTGTCATTGTGCAAAATCTAAAAGACATGATTAAAATATTACCTACAACATTTTATTATAAATTCAGATAATTAATTAGTTCATTTTAGTGATTTTCATCCTCATAACCACAAAACAAAATAAATATAAATAAATTTACCTCAATTTTTTTATTTGCCTGAATTTATTCAAATTTTAAAGGGGTGGTTCACTGTTTTTTTTCTAGGCTTGATTG
>NW_015773195.1:0-825 GCF_001515625.1 Sinocyclocheilus rhinocerous
AGTTTGATATAATTTATGTGGGCCATACAAAGAAAGTGATCTTCTGTTTTTAGAATAGAGTCTTTATTTAAAGCAACCTGAGGTTAAGGTTTTTTCTCAAAGGGATACAATGGGGATTGTTATAGGGTGTGTCTGAATCCATTCTCTAGATCAGTAGTAAGAGTAAATTGTTTTCTTACTACACTCAGTTACCCGTAATATTGTCAAAAGTAATGTTATTTAACCGGCAATGTTGTCACCATTTATGAAAAAAAAATTTTTTTCTGTTATTCACTGAGGTGTAATTTGTAATCATCTTTACTATATCATTCAAAAGTTTTCCAGTTCTGTTTTTTTTTTAAAGAAATAAATACTTTTATTTCATTGATCAATGTTACAAAATATTTCTATTTCAAATAAATGCTATCGCTTTGAATGTTCTATTCATCAAAACATTTGCCCCAAAATATTAAGCAGCCCAATCATTTTTAACACTGAGAATAAAAGGAAATGTATTAAAACAGAAAACAGTTATTTCAAATTCATAATATTATTGTCTTTAATGCATTTGCGATCAAATAAATGCATCTTGGTGACCATAAAAGACTTCATTCAAAAACATAAAAAAGTCTTACCAAACCCAAACTTTTGAATCATTATTGTGTATTACAAACTTTCATATTATACAGGAATTGAAGTTGTTGTTGAAGACTAAAAAGACCCATTTTCCCTTTTCATTAATGTTCTGCAATTTTATTTTTATTATATTTGTGCATAATGTCTGAATGCCATTATGTTTAAAGCGGGACAAGCACATAATTCATAATGGCACTGTTTTTTTGTAAC
>NW_015773196.1:0-825 GCF_001515625.1 Sinocyclocheilus rhinocerous
CACGGGGATGGAGTTGAATGCAAATCAGAGGTGGTATATGAAATGACAATGAATATATGATCATGAATAATGCAGTCCTTTCTACACCACAATGCTGAGAAAAAGCCCTGAGAGCTGAGAAAGAAGTTCAGAATAGAATGCATTATAGAATAAGAATTGAAATAGAAAAGGTTGGGGGGGCTTGGCTGTCACAGCGCTGTCACTTCCTCTGTCAGAATAAATCCATCAAACACTGGGAATAAATCAGGCTGCTCTCATCTGCATTGAGCACGGTGAGAAACCCGGGTTCAATAACACATGCTGTTTTGACAAATCCTGCTCTCAGGGATGAAAAGGGCCCGTGAATCCGGAAGCTTCTATTGTCTGACGTTAATGGCTTGATACTTAGAGAGCACGTGGAGACAGAGGTCTGTAATAAAGCCTCACATGTGAGTTTTTTTGTTTCTTACTTAATATTCAGATGTTAAATTTACCTGATATTTGGAATGGTAAAGATCATCCATCCATCCATTTTCCAGACAGCTTATCCTATAGGGATGCAAGTTTAAAGGATTAGTTTGCCTAAAATTATTTTTTTTTTACTTACCCCATCTTGTTCCAAAACTGTTATTTCCCCCTTGGAACTCAAATAGAGAATTTTTGAAGAATCTTCACACCTTTCTTTTTGATAATAATACTGGATCTTTGTACTACAAAGATTGTTGGCTCTTTGATGAATTGCTTTGTTCCTCTTTTGTAAGATGCTTTGGATAAAAGTGTCTGCTAAATGCATAAATGTAAATGTATACAACAGTTCATAGTGACCAGCATCTTTCAATCTCCAAA
>NW_015773197.1:0-825 GCF_001515625.1 Sinocyclocheilus rhinocerous
GCATATATCACATAGTATCACATATACAGCACAATCAGTGCAGTTCAATTTCCAAACAAATGACTCTAATGAGTCACTTCTTTTTAAATGAATCAAAAACACAGTGTGACCATTGACTGATTCTGGTTTAAATTAATTATTTGAGCCACTTCTTTATAGTGGGGAAAAAAAATCCTTACAAGTACATAAAAAAATGTTACCGCTAGAGAACTGGAACCACTAATAAACAGGCATAGATAAGAGTAGAAAAGTAGGACAAGCATAATTCTGTCAGCAGTATGTTAGAATGTATGTTTGAATCAGGCAACTGAATCTCTCCTTTAACAAGATAAGACTATGTTCTGAAAATAGAGATCCTAGCCTGCTCTTTGGACTGTCCTTAGCTTGTCCTTCACTCATATGACCGTCATTTGTCGCCTGCCATTCTAACACAATAAAAGTTAAAAGAGGCCGTTGGGGCAGGAGTCAAGTCTTTTGGCATTGCGTTCACAGTGTTGAATCATGGCTTTGAATAATACTGAGCCCTGACATGACCGCAAAAAAGGGCACGGCGCTTGGGGCTTATCGTAACGACTCCATCCTCTGGCAAAATCAGGCATCACGTCACAAAGAATAACATCACTACCTTAATAGCACTTAAAATGACTGATCTACATCCAAGTGTTTTATCAGCCCATCTAGATGAAAGCAAGTTTAAGAGAAGTGGAGAAAGAGAGCATCTTGGGGGTGGGGTTGGATCCGGGTGCAGAACGACAGGCCGAATTACAGCCTGTCACAAGAAAAACACGACTGTCTGAAATATGACAGGTATTAATGAATGCTAAT
>NW_015773198.1:0-824 GCF_001515625.1 Sinocyclocheilus rhinocerous
ATCTATCTATCTATCTATCTATCTATCGTGGCAGCCAACATATTTGGACACTTAACCTTGCACCATTAGGCTATATTAGCAAAATGTCAAAACCAATGGCATTTATTTGAAAGCCACATACCACAAGCAGACTCTTCGAGCAAAACGTTTAAAAAATGAGTTTTACATTATTAAATTATAGATATAGCCTAGTGATCAAAATGAGGCAGTTGAAGCAAGCTTTGTTATTGTGATGCATTTGGGATTTTTTTACCACATAGGCCTACTGTATTACATTATCACTCACTAACCCTTAATGGATAGTTCACGATTATATAGGCCTACTGTCTACTGTTTACTCATCTCATTCTAAACCTGTGTGACTTTCTTGCTTCAAGATATTTTGAAGTGTTACATGAGAAGTGTTTTTTTTTTTTTGTCCACACAATGGAAGTCAATGGGCTACAATGTTATTTGGTTTCCCACCATGCAAAATATCACCAAGTGAAAAGAAAAAAAGAAAGTCATACAGGTTTGGAACGACATGAAGGTGAAAAAAAGAAAATCATGAAAACTTCATTTTTGGGTGAACTATTCAAACCGTAACTTAAGTTTTACACAATATTTAATACAGATACCAATATACAGATACAAATATCAAAGTTAAGATAAATAGAAATATAGATAATATAAAATAAACATTCCTGACAGAAGGATGTTAATTAAAAAACGAATAGAATTTATTTTATTTCTTTATACACCCCACCTGTGGGGCAAAACGCCCCTTTGGTACAAATGTAATTTTTCATACTTGGTTTATAATTTATGTCATTGTCACTAAAACT
>NW_015773199.1:0-826 GCF_001515625.1 Sinocyclocheilus rhinocerous
AATATTTTCTTTAAATATGTAATATCAATATAAAAAAAAAAAAATAGATTTAAACTAATATTTTTAAATACTTTCACTGAAATTGTTGATTAAAAAAATTAAAATTAAATTTTAATGATTAAAAATAATATGAAATAATAGAAAAATGCAACAAGTATTTTCTCATGCAGACCCCGTTGTACTTGTGTGTTTGTATTTGAAGGAATAAAGCTGATATGCACAGATCCTTCGCTTTGAGGAATGATGGCAAAGGATTATGATGATGATTCAGTATTACCCATCGTGCTCTTGGGCAGTGACCCATATGGGCCTCCCATCTCTACAGGGTGTTTGCTCTAAATATACTCTCAAATCTAGATCATGCTGGATCAATACTCTGCTAAACACACAAGCACACACTTTACACTACTATATGTATCATACTGTGTCTACTAGAGGAATAATTCCTTCATGACATTTTCTCTGTGGTCATTTAACCTGGTTCTCCTTCTCCCCCCGCTCACACCTCTCTCCATCTCGCTTGCTTTTTCCATCTGTATGCGTGACCCTAAATGACCCAACACAAATACAAATTGCTTTCAGACTTCTGTGGCTGAACACAAAGACAACTTGCAAATCAATAAACCATGACCTGCCTTCGAAAGCACACATGTGAGTGCAAATGAAAATAAAATACAAGTTTGCACACACACACATAAATACAACAAAAATCACATCACAAGTTCAAATCCATACTCTCTCAAGGAAAAAATATAGATCTAAGATGTGGATTGATTTGCTCTATACAGGTGCATCTCAATAAATTATAATGTCGTGGAAAAGTTCA
>NW_015773200.1:0-825 GCF_001515625.1 Sinocyclocheilus rhinocerous
TATTACTATCAATGCTGAAAACAGTTGTGCTGCTTAATATTTTTGTGATACATTTTTCAGGATTTTTGACGAATAGATAGTTGAAAAGAACAGCATTTATTTAAAATAGAAATTTTTGGTAATGTTACAAATGTCTTTACTGTCACTTTTGAATTTTATGGATCCTTGCTAAATAAAAGTATTAATAAATGTTTTTCTTTTTCTTTTTTTTTATAAAAAAGGCCCCAAACTTTTGAATAGTAGCATATAAACTTCTGATCCTCAAGCTTATGCAAATTTAATATAACATTTATGCACGCTCCTGAATCTGATTTCTCATTAATTGAGGGCTGTCAGAAGAGGTCAAAGATGTGCGATTAAAAATGCGGTCACACTGCCACCCACTACCATTCATTTTGGGCAAGAGGTCACCATTTAGCTAGTTAGTATGGTCCATCTAGCCCGATGCTGTGAAACCATCTGTGAGCATCTTTCTCCATTGACAGTCATTCAATAGCTACTGTGCATTCTGACTGAATGCTTATTTCTTTCTTTCTTTCTTTTTTTTTGCATACTTGAAAAAGTGTCTGTTAATGTGCAGTCACACTAGACTTTAATTACAAAAACCAGATGAGACTCAATTAACAAAACACCCGAGACAAAGTATCAATTCAATCACTGTGGATGATTTCCTCCGAATCACTCAAAACTTACAGAACATAGACAAAATGTAATGTTCTTCCACATTAATATCTGTGAGTTTTTAAGTTTGTAATGTGATAATATTAATATCACTGCATTCCTTTGTGGAGAACAATAGTGGAAAAAAGGGGGGAAAAAAACAAA
>NW_015773201.1:0-826 GCF_001515625.1 Sinocyclocheilus rhinocerous
TATTTGTTATTTGTAAATTATTTGTACTTTTTAAAATTGTATTTGTCATTGAATTTTACTTCAGTCAAAGGTGATATTCAGTGAGGAAAAACATTAAGGCAGAATTCGATCCCCCTCCCCATTGGGAATTGATTGGATTGTGACGTATTAGGAAAGTCAATTAGGTTACTTGAATATTTAATAACTTAATGATTCATGCAAAAAAATCTAAAAAGTGAATTTATGAAATTACTAATAAAAAATACTGACCAGTTACAGAATCTAAAAATATGCACTTCTTACACAATCATATAACGTTTCATGTTATTTGCCAGATACCCATAATCAGTTTTATATAGCTTATGCCTGTTTAGTATCAGAGCAGCTGCATTTGTTGATTTCCATCTTCATCATATTTCCTGTCATGCTGTGGTGGTGTTGTAAGTCACGTGATGTGTTCAACAGTGCACAGGTCGATGTCTGGGGCCTGCGGGGGCCACGCAGAGCAGAACCGTCTCATGCAGACACTTCAGCAACTCCACGTCCAAAACATGCAACCCAAAAGAAAGGTTGCCAGACTTTCAGCATCACTTATTCTCCCGTGCTGTTAATGTGTTATTTCTCATGATCTGATTCTCAAACACCTTTCAGGCCGTCATCCGTGAGGAACTGCTCGTCCGAGATGTGTGACGTGCGCTGGACGGTGTTCCCGTGGAGGACGTGTACCGCGGCGTGCGGCAGCGGCTTCCAGTCCCGCCGGGTGGAATGCGTCCATCGGCAGAACAAGAAAACCCTCCCTGATCAGCACTGCGCCTGGCAACGGCGGCCTTCTACCTGGCAACACTGC
>NW_015773202.1:0-826 GCF_001515625.1 Sinocyclocheilus rhinocerous
TAGTTTTTTATGTCAAGTTTTATATTGCAACAAACAATAATTATTTTAAAAAATATTAAAAGGTTTTTTAAAAAGAAAAAATGAAATACATTTGAAAATACGAAATACATATCAATACATACGAAATCAATACATTTTCAGGTTTTTCTGTATTTTTTGTAACAAATACATTTTAAAAAATGTTATAACATTTTTCAAAAAGATTTATAACTATGACTATGAATAAAAATATGTATATTACTTTAGTATTGTCATGCAACTTTGTCCTTTATTTCTATTTAAGTTTACTAATAGCATTTTGTGTGCAGTGCTCAATCAATCGTTTATAATGAAACTCCCGGCCCTGAAACCTCCTGTGCTTGACCTGCCGCTATCTGAGATCAGACAAGAGACACGCTGTGAATGATCTCCCTTTAGGACCCTGCTGTGAATGTGAGCTGATGGCTCTTGTGAAGGCCATTTACAGCCCTTGTAAGGGTGATGTTTTAGACTCACCGTAATCGATGAACGAGTGTGTGTGGGCTTAATGCGCTCCTGCGTAACACTGATTCTGCCGTAGCCCACAGCAAAGCATGTTTTACATGCCAGCCTGACGACTCCTTTATGAGTGTAAATCTTTATAAAATCAGTGGATTAATGGCGTCTGAAAGAAAGGGGAACATTTGTAGTTAGAGAGATGGAGGATAATGTATTGCTCAGAGGTTGCTCTTTCAGAGCTCAGAAGATATAATGGACTTTGTCTCAGGTGTCTCTGCTAGGATTCTTTAGGGGAAGAGATTTTTTGCATGCATTTGCAGTTTTGATGCATTGTTTAGATCTCTATTGA
>NW_015773203.1:0-825 GCF_001515625.1 Sinocyclocheilus rhinocerous
ATACAGTATATATATACCATTTCCACACTTAGTAGTAGTAGTAATAATAATAATAATAATTATTATTATTTATTTTTTTTATTTTTATTTTTTTACATGAAATCATATAGCTGCATTTATAGTGTAAAAAAGGGGCATCATATTTGGGGGTCCTTGGTATCAAAAATGTGTAAATTCCTAATTTAGGCACATATTGGTTCATGTGCCATCACTATTTTTAGTCAAAAGTGTTCAGTTCGAGGTATCAGCCATTAAGTCTTCGTATATCCGGTCCAAAGCACTTCTGCTCAGAATACGCCACTGAACAAGTCTCACTTATTTACATCTCTGAATGTTTTTTTTTTTTTTATCTCACTGATTTTCCCCTTCATTTCATTATCTATGCAATCAATACATCATCAGCAGACTTCTCTCAATTTCGGTGAGATTATCATTTTGTAGGCTGAGCCGCTTAGACGCTTTGAAATCAAGTGTCTCATACTTTCTCTCTCTTCTACCCTCTATCCTTTTTTTTTACCCTGATGTCGTTTGATAGCTTTGTTCATTAGATCGTTATCGATGGCTCCTTCTCGCTAAGTATGGCGGAACAGTGAGTAGGCGATCACATTTGGCGTAGCGGTTGGGGCTGGGGGCTGCTCGGTTGTTATTTGGGGCGTGATTTATCGTCGGGCCCTCCTTCCTCCGCGCCAGAGCTTCGGCGGAAAAACAAAGACGGGGGAGAGGGCAATGTAATGAGAAATATCAATGTATTCTCATGTTCATGCTCTCCCTGACAGTGCACAATCCATCTCTCTGACACTCACCTAGTTAACATTTTTATCAGAG
>NW_015773204.1:0-826 GCF_001515625.1 Sinocyclocheilus rhinocerous
TGTTTTTTTTTTTTTTTAGCGAAGTCATGCTAAGTTTAAATTTTCTTCTGCAACCCATCAAACTACATTTAATATGTTTAACTCATAAAACTGTAAGTTGATGAGTGTACTTCCAAGTGTTATGCTTGGTGTCATGTTGTCAGACGTTTGAACAATGGCACAAAGTCTGGTTCACACTGCAACTTATTTTAGCCCATTTTGGAAGAAATCTGACAGACATGTATAGCAACCAACCACAGTTTGTTTTTGTGTACTGTCTGGGTCAAGTTTATCTGAAATGCTTGATAGAGTGATTTTAAACATGCTGTTCGGATGTCAGGCTCAGACTAATTTCTGAACCACTAGTGGACGGCTCTCATTTTAAAGAGATTTCTTAAACACTCCTGTCTTCTGCCATTGGTTAGACATTCAGGTAGTCCTGCCCAAACTCACAGCATTGGTTGAACTAGAATTTGAAGTGTATGTGAATTTTTTTGAGCTGATTGTTATCCTTGATTTCTGTGTCTTTGTCATTCTGTCACAAACTTGCACATATGTAAGAGAGCAAGAGTTTGCTGCTGACACTCAGGAGTGAATGTCAAGAGGGCAGAGCAATCGTAGCCACACACAGACTTCACGTTGGATGCGTCTACAGCACAAAACCAACCACAAAAAAGTAAGTAAACAGTTCACAGTATTATCTGAAGCCATGTTTCAGTTTAATTTGAAATGGTTCATGCCAAGATGATTGAAAACAGGGTGGCTTTTCCCAAAATCAGTTAGCTAACTATGGTCGTAAATTTGTACATACAAATTTTGTCCATTATATATATATATATATATATAT
>NW_015773205.1:0-826 GCF_001515625.1 Sinocyclocheilus rhinocerous
CTCTTTATGTTGTGGAAATCCATCACCATCGCCCCGTATCTTGTGTGTTTTAGGGTTCTGGGGAAGGGATTGTGTCCTTCCTGACTCCAACTTGGTTCACTCATTGTGGTTTTCTGGCTGATAGCTGTCTTTTTCCCATGCTGTTGCGTGGTGAAGTTGGGAGGCTTCACGTGATAAAGGTCCCACCTGAGTAAACGGGTGTTGAGCGGTTTACCCGCCACCCAGATTTACGGTCCATTTCTCTCCACAGCTGAAGAGTATCAGCTGTTCTGGTCATGCATTTGTGTGTCTTTTGGGTGGGAATCAGACTGGCTACGGTTGATGTGGCAATGTGACAACCATGTACATTAGAAAAGATAGGTTAGGTCAGGAGGTCAAATAACTGTTACACACACACAAACAGACATGAAACATTAATCACTGTACACGCTATCAAACTAACAGGCGGAAAAGCTGTTTCACACGTCACTACGACAGGAAACAAACCTGTTTGCAAAAACACATGCATTAGGTTTACATTATTTCACACTAAAGGAAATTTGCAATCAATTGTTCATGCTTCAAAAAAATAGCTTTCTCTCATTTCTCTCAATTTTGCTTCTTAGATAAATATATTTAGATATTTTTAAACAAATACAATTAAGATTTTTCTTCCTACTTTGCAGAGTAAATTAATTGTTTTGTTTTATGAAAACATTAAGTGTAAATAAGAACCCCATGCATGCAAATATGCACCCAAAAACACTTACAATTTTGTCATTATTTACTCACCATTATGTTGTTCCAAAACTCGACTTTCATTCTTCTGTGGATGGCACAAAAAAAA
>NW_015773206.1:0-826 GCF_001515625.1 Sinocyclocheilus rhinocerous
AATTCATTAAGGCTTTACAGTCAGAGGATATCAAAACAGGTGTTGACAATGATCATCAAATAGCAACATGTAGCTTCAGTTCATTTCATCTTTACAGCACTAACAAGAAGTACTAGGAGATTAAACCATCTACCACAGTAATATCTTATTAAAAATGTTTTAAAAATCTAATAATTCTAACTTTAATGTTAGATTTATTTACTGTGTAATTATCTTGGGTTCTTTTTTTATTGTGTTGGAATTATATATCTGTATATTGTGTATTTTATGCTTCTGTAGTTATTTGCTCATCCCAAATTGTTCCAAAAAAAAACAAAACAAAAAATCCACATTAAACGCAAAATAAGTTTTTTCTGCTCATAGCTGTTCATACAACCACAGATCATGGTGATCAAATCTGTCAGTCTTTAAAGTCGCCATGAAATAAAAATTGACCATTTTATTTTTGAATGGAATTTTGCAGTGTTAAATGATTTCTCCAGGCACATCTTTTTTTCCCTTCTCATTCATGTACCCTTATAATTCTAATCATAAAGTGGTCTAAATGACTGGAGAAGTCTGTAATACATAACTAGAGAGAAGCCTGTTGTTTTTACCAAAAGATTCAGTTTAACCTTTTGATAAAGACTGAAGTTAAAAATTGAAAAATGTGCAAATGAATTATTCACAGTAAGATCAATAACATGCATTAAAAATAGATAGAACATTTCATGTTGCCTTATAATTGACTAAAGAAACCCATACAAGCACCATAAAAGAATTCCATGTGAAATATGAGATATATTCATAATATGAGTCTTCTGGAGCCATAAGATAGCTTTTATAA
>NW_015773207.1:0-826 GCF_001515625.1 Sinocyclocheilus rhinocerous
CACACTTAATATATGCATTTTGTTATGTGAATTAAAACAAAGTAAAAAAGTAATCTCATTGGGTGTGGGCCGCTGTTAAACAGCCGAGTGCTATTACTTAGCTAATTTAGCATTAGTTCTGGATTACAGCTTTCTCTTGATATTAAACTCATAAATCAAAACTTCACCTTCAGGGGGAGAACGAAAGAAAGGTTTTGAAAAGCATACATGAAACAATTTAAGCTCTAACATGTTCATAGCAGCGTAGAGGTTGGCAAGTTGCATACAAGTACAGATTTTCTGGCATGTAGAGAACTTTATTCTGTTAACCAGAAGAAGAAATAAAGTCCTCTATTTTATTTTTTTTTGCTACTGATTGTGAACAATAAAGCAACATTTATTTGGAGGACACCAAAATAACCAGAGACAAAACATACACAAAACGAAGGGCGGAAGATTATTTAAAAAATAAAATAAAATAAAAAATCTCAGAAAAGGAGAAAAAACACTCTTTTGTATGGCTTTGAAGGTCTTTCAGTACGCAACATGTCAGCTGTTGAGAATGAATTTAGTCACACTCATTTGAGCATGTTTAACTAGACCTTCTGTGAGGTTCTTCAAAATCTTACAATAACAATCCGAGCACAAAACCATCAGCTGTTGTACTTTCAATAAAAATTAGTAAAGGTGTGTATCTTCTGTATAAGTCTCTATGTATCTTCTCACAAAGGCTGCATTTATTTTATCAAAAATACAGTAAAAAAACAGTAATATTGTAAAATATTATTACTATTTAAAACATCTGTTTTCTATTTGAATACATTTTAAAATGTAATTTATTCATGTG
>NW_015773208.1:0-826 GCF_001515625.1 Sinocyclocheilus rhinocerous
AAATAAAATAAAATAAAATAAAATAATTAAGTGCTCATGGCCATTGATCTGTGTCAATGTTCCCCAATGCACTGACCTCTCTATGAAGCAAACGTTAAATGCATATCATAACACTTAGAGAAAACTAACTGTGAGAAAAAAACTGAAAAAAATCAATTAAAACCTGTTTCCTTGACATTCCCTTTTCCTTCTTGAGATCCAGTTAACTCATGATATCCTGCCCAAATAACGGTCCTCTCAAATTACATGTGCACTTTATTTAAGTGCACATATCGTTTTTAGTGGACAATTATTTTAATGTGCGCTGGGAACATAAATGTATTGAGTTAGCTGGAAAGGGCATGTTCTTCTGACCTTTAGCTTTTTCTTACTGTACTGATCCGTATTAATGAGCAAAAGGACTAATTCATATCTGAAGCCCTCTCTGGAGGAGCTCTAGCTTTCACTGAATAAGTAAAATCATGTTTTAAAGATGAACTTTGTGATTTCAAACCCACCTGAATCAAACTTGTCTGTGTTTTAGTCATGTTAGCTAATTAAGGCTGTCCTGTGAGAAATCTCATCCCGTCTGGATCTGTGGTTGCTGATACTGTACTTTTACAACGCTTCTCATTTATTTGGACCTTTTTGACGTAATTGACGTTTTGATCCTAATTGTCTCACTGTGCACAAGTCTTGTGCACCTTCATAGATTTAGACTATTAAGCCCAATTTTCTAGGTCAAATAAAAGTTTGTGATTCAAGTAGTAAGTATAAATTTAAAAAATAACTATTTATATACATACCGTATTGACCCTGATTATAAGACGACCCCCCTTTTTCCAGA
>NW_015773209.1:0-826 GCF_001515625.1 Sinocyclocheilus rhinocerous
CTGATTAATGTACCTGTGACCATTTGTAAGACGGAGAGATCTGAGAGAATATGAATGAGTCGGAGTTCGGTAGGAAAAGAGGTCATTCAGACTGTTAAGAGACAAATTAGCATTCCTGCTAATCGCACAAAGAGGCAGACAGGGAGACGGAGAGCTCTCGGAGGCGCTATCATTAAGAACTGCTAAACAGCTTTTCATTAGCGCGTGAAGCGCCGAGGTCCGTGCGTTTGCATGGGTGGCCAACTGAAAAGACTGAACTCTGTGACCGAAGAAACGTTTTGGACTGGCAACTGCCCTGAGAAGCGAGCGATACGATCGCTTTTCCACTCACATCTCCACCCGGCCTCTATAATTTATTTAACTATTTGCTCTGGTTAATGATGTTACTTTAAAAATGTAATTACACACTATTTTCCTGCAAATAAAGAAGTGGCTTAATCGGAGAGTAAAATCAGGCAGCCAGTGCAAAAGGCTTGATATATTTTATTGCTCAGACGTTGCTCTTTTATAGCTCAGGATAATATGTGATCTCTGTTATGTTTCAGTACCTTGTTTCAGAGTTTGCTCCTAAAAATCCCTAGAAGAAATAAAAATAGACAGTAGTAGTATTGAGGTTTTTGCCATATTAGCCTCATATGTTATTTCATGGCAGATTCAGATTTAAGAATCAGTGCATATTAACAATACAATAAATGATTTTATTGAAAAAAAAAGTATCAACAACACACTTTTAACCAAAAAACAGATTTATAAAGGAGGATTTAAAGGATCAATTTCGTAATTTTTGTAGAAACAAATTTCTCTGAGAAATTGCTAGTAAATTTCA
>NW_015773210.1:0-826 GCF_001515625.1 Sinocyclocheilus rhinocerous
TCGCGATCTCGATTCCATTTCGATTTATCGTGCAGCCCTAATGCAAATGGAAAAATTTATTTGTTTACACGTGTTTTGAGGTCACAACATTGTATTAGGAACTGCACCAAAATAAGTCCATAATCTGTCCCTGTAGTCATAATTTGTGTGAAAAGGAATTCAATTTAATGGGTTTTACTAGTGTTGATTTCAACTGGAAACTGCAGTGAACTGTATGTATAGGTACGTTTTTTTTATGTTTTCAAAAAATGTTGGTAATGCCATGTTTTTTACAATGAGCTATGTTGCGATTATGGTATTAAGTTTAGGCAAGCATTTTACAAAGGCTGCATTACCTACAACAGCTGAAAGCAACTTTTTGGCAACTGATTACCATTTTACTTGGCCTTAAGTAACATCCTTGAAAAAGGAAAGTTGGAGTAATTTATTACATTTTGATGAAAGATTACAAAGCCAGATTTTTTTTCTTTTGCTTAACGTTAATGATCTCTCAGAGCATCTTTACCCTTTCCAGACTCTCTATCTGTTGACCAGGAATGAGGCCAGCAGACCACTCAAAGTATTAATCGACTGCCAGCGCAAGCCAATACAACCGACCTCTGCAGGACCTGCCAGACATCAGACCGCCTCCTGCCAAAGCTCTTGTTGGGGCATCATGAGCAAGAGTCGACGTTTCTTTGTGTTTGCTTGTATGTGTGTGCGTTTGTATGTGTGGGAGTGTTCGCAAACCTAAACCCCAGCTAATATCATTACCAGTCATGCTGCTCCAATATAACCCCAGTATGGAGACATAAAAGACCTCAATCAATTCAGGTCTAGACGCTAC
>NW_015773211.1:0-826 GCF_001515625.1 Sinocyclocheilus rhinocerous
TGAGACAAACCTATTAGACCGCCCTTAAGATGGCAGCCTCCGTCAGATATTTACTGAAACCTTGGACACCGAGGTACATTTTACTAGTTTTCTTATCTTTGCCAGGAATGTCCGAAATGAGGTCTAGATCACATCAGCTTTGCTGTGTAATTCATAATTTGTATGATTTATCGCTGATTCCACGCTGTTCTTAGCAAACTGAACCATGTGCTTAAATGTGTTTCTAAATTCACGCCTCACTCAGCTTTGTTCTGATTTCTCTGTGTAACATGCATATTGGATAACGTTGGTCTACTAAGTTACTCTGCATCTTTCTCTCAGTCTGTGTTTGGTGAGGTGGAGTCGGTATAATCCATACTATCTGGATCCCGATCCAAGTAAAGATGCTCGTGTCCCAGAATCAGAGCTCAGTCCTGAAGAAAAAGAGCTGCAGGAACTGAAAACAGTGAGACCGATAAAAGCAGCGCTGTCAAGCGACACCAGCTCTGCTTTCAATGACCCTCTGATCAGGTAAAGACAAAAAGAGCTCCGCCAACTGCAGGAAACGTTATTATAGCTCCATGACCTGAATAGAAATACAGTGGGGTCCAAAAGCCACATTGAAAATCTAGAATTCAAAATAATTTAACTAAAACTAATGTAGTTTGTTCAATTATATTATGCTTATAATATTGTTTGAACTTTGCTGTAATTTAAAAATATATATTTTCACCCATCGTCCCAATATTTTGGACCGCACTGTATATGGATCTTTCATAGCACTGATTATCTATTTTACTTCAACAGCAAGTTCATCAACATGATGATGCAAGATGGCAACAAAATC